>NC_063449.1:1985269-2112893 GCF_020379485.1 Brassica napus | reverse complement strand
TGTCCAATGGTAACAAACTTCCTCAAACAACTTTCTCATGTGGAGTATCCAGATTCAGGCTCTTCTGGATGGCTATGGACTTTCTGGTCACCTTGATGGCTCCAACCCACCGCCACCCCCACTGTTGTCAACGACGGAGTCACCACACCGAATCCCGAGTTCACTACTTGGACCCGTCAAGATCGTCTTATTTTCAGTGGTCTAATAGGTGCCATTACGCCCACTATCCAACCTATTGTATCCACTGCGAAGACAGCTGCTGAGATCTGGTCCACTCTCACCTCCACATATGCCAAACCTACAAGGGGTCATATCCAGCAGATCAAACTCCAAATCAAGGGCTGGACAAAAGGTACAAAGACTATTGATGAGTACCTGCAAGGGTTTGTTACGAGATTTGATCAACTTGCACTCCTTGGGAAACCTATTGAGCATGAAGATCAAGTTGAATACATCCTTGGTGGTCTTCCTGAAGAATACAAGTCAATTGTGGATCAGTTAGAAGGATGTGACATCACACCTACTGTGACGGAAATTCATGAGAAGCTTCTCAACAAGGAAGCTAAGCTCCTCACCTCCTTGAAGGAAACTGCAGCTATTCCTGTCACTGCTAATGTTGCTTCCACACAGCCGCCAAACTCTCGTTACAATCAGCCACGCATGCCTCAGAACAATCAACAGTGGAACCGCAATCAACAACACAAGCATGGCAACAACAACAACAAGTATCAAAAAGGTTCACAAGGAGGATACCAGGGGCGTTGTCAAATCTGTGGAGTTCAGGGCCATAGCGCACGCAGGTGTCCTCAGTTTCATGGTCATGGTTCTTCTACTGGTAGCGTCTCCGTCAACAACGCCTATCCACCATGGCAACCACGTGCGAACCTTGCTCTTGGTGCAACCACTCTGAACAACTCCTGGCTTCTCGACAGTGGGCCACTCACCATATGACGAACGATCTTGACAACCTTGCTCTGCACTCACCGTACAATGGCAACGATGCTGTGCTCATAGGCGATGGCTCTCCTCTGCCAATAACGCACACTGGTTCACTATCTTTTCCCTCTTCCTCTAAACCCTTGTCTTTAACTAATGTTCTCTGTGTTCCTAACATTCACAAGAACCTTATCTCAGTATATCGGTTGTGTAACGCTAACAAAGTCTCCGTTGAATTTTTCCCTGCTCACTTTCAGGTGAAGGATCTATCCTCGGGTGCCCCATTGCTCCACGGCAGAACCAAGAATGAGTATACGAGTGGCCAGCTTCCCTTCCACCCTTCAATCCTTTTTCGTCTCCACCAAACCTACACCTACTCTTAAAGACTGGCATGATCGCTTGGGCCACCCCTCTTTGTCTACTTTAAAAACTATTGTTTCAAAGTTTTCTATTCCAGTGTTGCATTCTTCTTCACAGCCTTCGTTGTGCCCAGATTGTTCTATTAATAAATCCCATAAACTACCTTTTTCTCAAACCTCAATCTCCTCAAACAAACCTCTTGAATATATTTTCACTGATGTCTGGATGTCTCCTGTGATCTCTGTCGACAACTACAAATATTATGTAGTCTTTGTTGATCATTTTACACGGTACTCGTGGCTCTACCCCTGAAAACCAAGTCCCAAGTCCGTGAGGTTTTCACTGCTTTTAAAGCTCTTGTGGAGAATAAGTTCAACCTCAAAATCGGTACTTTATACTCAGACAATGGTGGAGAGTACCTGGCGCTCAAGTCCTTCCTCTCTGCAGCCGGCATATCTCATCTCACTTCTCCCCCCCCATACCCCTGAACACAATGGAGTGTCTGAACGCAAGCACCGCCACATCGTTGAGACCGGACTCTCTCTCTTATCTCACGCAGGAATGCCTCGCAGCTACTGGACGTATGCGTTCTCCACCGCCGTTTATCTCATAAATCGTCTCCCAACTCCGGTTTTGAACATGACATCTCCATTTGCAAAGCTGTTTGGAACCACTCCTAACTTTGACAAGCTGAAGATCTTTGGTTGTTTATGCTTTCCCTGGCTTCGCCCTTACAGCACTCATAAACTTGACAACCGTTCTACTCCGTGTGTCTTCTTGGGATACTCCACATCTCAGAGTGCCTATTTATGTCTCCAGCCGACAACAGGGAGAATCTATGTCTCCAGACACGTTCAATTCGATGAACAAGTCTTCCCTTTCCACGATCTTCCAAACCCCGAGCTTCCTCCGAACCCAACTCACCTCAGCAAAATGAACCTTTACACTCTCTTATTCCCCTCAGACCGCCACTCGCTGACTCTACTGTGCCATCTCTGGGGACCCCGAGGATAGCTTCTCCACCGCCGGTGACATCGGAGAACTCAGACGGTGGCGTTGTTCGTGAAACACAATCAGGTATGATCCCTAACTCTAATCTTTCAAATCAAACCGGCCCTCTTCCTTAAACCAAACCAACCCAAGCCCATACACCCAAAATAATTCTTCTCCAAATCCAAACCAACGAAGCCCACAACCATCTCAGGCCCAACCTGAAAACCTAACCACAAACCCTTTAGGCCCAACCACAAATCCATCTTCTCAACCCTCGTCGTCTTCCTCCCTTCCTCCAGAACCAGCCCCGACAATAGCAAATAAACATCCCATGACCACCCGTCAAAAGAATAACATCTCCAAACCAAAAACCAAACTCAACCTCTCAGCTAGATACACCAACAACTACCCTCCTGAACCAAGGACGGTGAACCAAGCGTTACTTGATAAGAGGTGGAGAGGCTCTATGTCAACTGAATTGGATGCGTTTGCTCGCAACCAGACCTATGAGCTCGTTCCTCGTCAAGCTCATCAAAATATCATTGGTTGTCGCTGGATTTATACTAATAAGTTCTTTGCAGATGGGAGTGATAAGTGCTGTTAATCCCGCCTCGTTGCCAAAGGCTACACACAGCAGTTTGGGCGTGATTATACTTCTACATTCAGTCCGGTCATAAAGGCGACCACAATCCGTCTTATCCTGGATATTGCAGTCTCTCGATCATGGCCTATCCAACAACTAGATGTCAATAATGCCTTCCTTCAAGGAACTCTGAAAGAGGAAGTTTACATGGAGCAACCACCCGGCTTCATTGATCGAGACAAACCATCCCATGTTTGTCGTCTTCGGAAAGCTGTCTATGGACTCAAACAAGCACCCCGTGCTTGGTACGAAGAACTTCAAACCTTTCTCCTCAGTCTTGGCTTCAAAAACTCACTGGCGGACACGTCCCTCTTCATCTATAACAATGGGAAAGAACTAATGTATTTGCTAGTTTATGTTGATGATATTCTCATAACTGGGAATAACAGGGCGGCCATCACGCGGATTCTGACCCTTCTTGCCTCACGTTTTCAGTTAAAGACCCGGAGGAACTCAATTATTTTCTTGGCATTGAAGCTTCTCGAACCAGCAGTGGCCTTCACCTATCTCAACGGAAGTACATCCTTGATCTCCTACATCAATACAAGATGGAAGATGCCAACCTGTCTGTACGCCCATGGCTTCTGCTCCCAAGCTAACATCGAGGTCTGGCACTGCCATTGATGATCCAAAGGAGTATAGGAAACTCATTGGAAGTCTTCAGTATCTACAGTTTACACGCCTTGACATCGCTTATGCTGTTAACCGACTTTCTCAGTTCATGCATCGACCCACTGATCTTCACTGGCAGGCAGCAAAAAGAATTCTGAGATATCTTGCAGCTACTCCCTCTCATGGCATTTACTTCTCAGCTCGGAATGTTCTCAGTCTCCATGCCTTTTCTGATGCTGACTGGGCAGGCGATGCTGATGATTTCATCTCTACAAATGCTCACATTGTCTATCTCGGAAAGTCACCTGTTTCGTGGACTGCAAAGAAGCAATCTGGAGTTGCCCGTTCAAGTACAGAAGCGGAATACAGATCGGTGGCAAACACATCAGCAGAGATCAGATGGATTTGCAACTTGCTCACTGAACTGGGTATCGTCTTAATCTCTCCTCCAGTCATATACTGTGACAATCTCGGTGCTACTTTTCTTTGTGCCAATCCGGTGTTTCATTCCCGTATGAAACATGTTGCTCTTGATTACCACTTCATCCGCGGCCAGATACAACATGGAATGCTCAGAGTGTCTCACGTCAATACAAAAGACCAGTTGGCTGATGCACTAACAAAGCCGCTTCCTCGTCAAAGATATACTGAACTACGAAACAAGATTGGAGTGGCTGAACCCTCTCCGTCTTGAGGGGGCGTGTTAAGGATACTAGATCCCTCTCTATCAAGTCTGTAATATTCTCATAATACACTTATGGTAACATATGTAAATACAGAGCTCCTAGAGTATTAGTCGTATCTGTATATAATCATGATGTAGCCACTCTTCTATGATATATATGAAGATTACCGTTCATAAGCTTCACATTACAAATGTCCAAATTCTTTGAAACAATCAAACATGGTCGATGAAGAACACAAAACATAGCTCATGAACACATATTCTAGATTTGGGGGAAATCTTAAAGCGTCAAAATTTGGCTTTCAATGCTTATAACCTTATACATATGCTCAATCTAAACACGCAAGAACCCTAATTTTCAACCATCAAAACCCAAAAATAAAAATATCCACATTTTTGAACAGAAACGAAGCAATCTATTTGATAATCACAAATTCCAATCCACCCAAACAAGCGACGAGGGAGGTGAATTTAACCCAAAACCAGATAGACGACACAGACCCTCAAGAACATCCTGATCCTCCTCTTAATTTCACATAATCTCCATTAACTAAATCCTCCATTTTCAATTTCAGCTCATGCACCATCTTATTAGTGGCATACCTGTACATAATCTCCATTTACTAAATCCTCCATTATCTTGTTCTTCTTAGTTTGGTCTGAATAAGAAGAAGTTGAAAAAAAATTAAGAGTCGGGTGTAGAAGAAAGAAACCGGGTCAAATTGTTTTCGAGTCAGGATTTTCTTTAAAATTGGATTTTTTTTATTTGGTTAGTTAAATTTAATCGGTTAAATTTTTGGTAAATATTTTTGGTTAACAATACACCGGATAAAACCAAGATTTGTAGAGAAATAAGTTTTAAACTTTTAATCCGAGAAGAAATAAGTTTACAACTTTCAGTTTATGGAGATCTCACACTAGGTCATAGTTTGGTGGGGATTTGATGCTATATGATAGTTTTGGTTGGGAAATAGATCATCGACCCAACCATATATCCTTTATTTTGTCACAACTTCAAACCATATACCTAGTTCGTTTTTATTATAGTGTATGTTTTCTTAGTTATGACCCATGTACATAGAAATATAATATATATATATATATATATATATATATATAGTTAATAATTTGAGATGATAGAGGAATATATATAATCATGGCACGAAAAGTAGGAATAGTTTTTTTAAAAAGCATAACTGTCCCCATATATAAGAACTATTAAAGAAGTGGATATTTTTAGTTATTTTGATAAGTTTTGGTAACATGGATATAAAATATTCGAACATATTCGAATAATTTCAGCTAAAAATAACCAAACCAAAACCAGATATATCCAAAAAAAATTCATGATTTTACGTGAGAAACGTATCCACCCGCATCTAGGAGAACCCAACTCAAATTTGACATGTTTAATGATACATAGACCTTTTCGAAACCTAGAAAATGATATCCAAAGAACCGACCTATATCCAAATGGGGTACTAAACTCAGTTCTAACCTCATCTAAGTCTTTGCGTCATAATTGTTTACAATTATAATAGACCATTGATTTTGCTCATTTTTAGCCATGGTTTATAAGTGTTTAAATATATATTTACTACGATATAAAGTCTATTTAGAGTATTTACAGGTTCATGTACTATTTGGAGGAAAGTGGTAATTTTGGTGTCTTTTGGAGCCTTTTGAGTGAAGAGCTTCACAGACGCGTCAAAAGTTTAGCTATGTATGGAGACCTTCCTACTGTTATATTGAGCCCATCTTTAGATATAATATATAGGTTTGAGTTAGCTTTCCAATGCTACCGGTTTGAGGTCAATCAGCATCTTATAGCAGACGTTATGCCCGTTTTACTAATGAGTGGTCAGTCTACCTTGCGAGAGGAAGCTTTCGAGGAGATGAAGGACTGTCGATCGATGGTGCACCCTTGCCATTGATCGACGGTGATGTCAGAACGTAGGACAAGCATATTTCAAGACCTACTGAAGCCCAGAAGCCACACAAAGTTACCAAAATATCCATGGACGATCAGAAACCCTATTTATGTATTTCTAAGCCGTTGTTGACGGTTACACGCTTTCTTTAATTCATAGTTCTAGGTTATGAGAGAAAGGAGGAACTCCTTCAGAGTCCTCCTGGAACTCCTTTAGTTTTTTATATTTATTTTATTGCAATTTCATCTATTTATCTATGATTTCTGTGATCAAAGCTATTCCACTACACTACTGGCATGAAAAAATGGTTCGGAATGTGGGCTTTGAGTTAGGTGACCTGGAGCACCACGAACTCACAAAGAAAACAACAAGGATGAGAGTACTGATTGATGGTCTAAAACCCTTGGTCAAGCAATATATCATGGAGTATGAATCAGGAGAAGAAAACATCATTACCCTGGAGTACAAAAATTAGGAAAACCACTGCTTCTTATGCTTCTCACTATGCCACCCGGTTGCTTACTGCCCTGTATATCATGCGGAAACAAAACTGAAGAGAACTCAAAACACTGATGTCATGGATAGTGTAGTCCCAAGGCATAATCTACTTTCGTCCAGAGAGCAGTCACCTTCTACAGCACTGGTAAGACAAGGGGAGAAGTTGAAAAGAGAACTCCGAAAGAGAGAGCAACCTCCCACAAACGAACTTCCAAAGCAGAAGAGACAGATATGGAAATGCCTTTGGAAGCAGAGTCAGCACCAAACAGACTAGGAACCCTCCACCGCCGGAATGGAGCAGACGACTCACTGAAAACTAAACAAGAACCGACTGGACAATAAGAACTGGGCGAGAGGAACCAACACAATACTCCTCTCCTCCTTTCACTAGACATCGGGAAGAAGTGGAAAGAAGAGATTTAAGGAACAGGCCTCTTCTCCCCCATAGAGAGATGAATCAATGGCATGTCAAACAACCAGAAGTAATTCCGAGAAGACCTGACACGGGGATGCCTCTCCATACTACACCTGCAAAGGAAGACTATAAGAAGACGTAACTCACCGTCAGTCTCAACCAATTCTTAAGCAAATTCAAACAAATGAGGTGATGGAAGATCTTAACCACGTGACGCTGCAGTATCTGAGTTGTGTGGATCCGACGGAGGCAGAAGCAAGGAAGCAAAGAGTCCTGAGAGGAGATGCCTTAGGTTTATTGGAGGAAATTGCTGCTAGTATCATTGTGGCTGCAACAGAGGCAGCTCGTGAGATCCCAGAGCAAGGACCAAGCTCAAGTAACTACCAGAGTCCCCCTGCGGATTCCACCATTCGGGCTTTACAACCTGTGCAAAATCCCCCAGTTAAGGTTATCAAGTAGAAGAGGGGGATGAAAGATAAGACTTGATAATTGTGCAAGGAACGAGCTACTCACCTTTCTCAAGATCCCCAATTGAAAACCTTACACCCAGACAAGGCAGTGTTGAAATAAGAACAGAGGCACCTATACTGCCACTTGTGCAACTACCCCCAGAGGAAGATGGAGAACACAGTCAATTAGCTCAAACCACGCAGACTAACTCCGTTTCAAACTTGGTAGATCAGAGAAAACTAAACATGTACCTGCGAAGTTCAGACTAGCTAGAGCGAGTTCTAAAGTGCTCAGAGGAGCTAACTCCAGGAAGAGAAACATCTCCTCTGCTCATCAATCACCAGTGAGACACCAAGGGGCCTTGGCCAGATAAACTACACTTGGGAATACTTCTAGAAGGGTTTCCTGCAACACAACAGGACCCTCAAGAGCGTCAGTAGAACCAAGAACACAATTGATTCCAGCTATCTCAAAAACGAAGAAGGATTTTTACAATCCTGCACCCCCGGCTCCTTAGTTCCACCTCATAGTCCGGGAGGAGGAGGAATTTACCTAGCTTGGAGGAAGGAGATCGATCTGTTCATACTATCTTCTACAAACAACTTCATCGACGCTAGAATAACTTACAAAGGCGTTTCCTTCCATGCCACCTTTGTATATGGGGAACATGACCACAGGAAGAGGCAAGCAGTTTGGTCAGAGATTACAAATCTCCAACCTCAATCACGAGAAGCTTGGTTCCTAACTGGTGAATTTAATAAAATAATCAACAATAATGAAAAACAAGGGGGGCCTGATAGAGCGGAGGGTACTTTATGTTCCTTCAGAACTTTCCTCTCTCAGAACGAACTGTTTGATCTAAAGCAATTGGGAAACTTCCCCGCGTGGATGGGAATTAGACGCACCCACCTCGTACACTATCGTTTGGAAAGGGACATCAGCAACACGGAATGAACAGAGCTCTATCCCTCCTGCAGGAGCCAATACTTGCGCTATGAAGGATCAGATCACCGCCCCTTGCTGTCGTTTATGGACCCTACAAGGAAAAAAGGCAATCGGATTTTCAGATATGACAGACGCCTAAAGGACAATGATGAAGTCAAAAAGCTAATATCTGATATCTGGTCCAACTTCTCACACCTAACAGTGGAATCTCGGTTAGCTCTATGTCGGAAGGCTATCTCAAAGTGCAGTCCAGAAACACAGCTGAACAGTCAAAAGAAAATTATCTCATTAAAGCACCAATTGGAGGAGGCTATGACAGCCTCAACCCATGATCAAAGTATGTTAGGTGAGATAAACATGCACCTGCTAGTGGCTTATAAAGCAGAGGATCGGAGGAGTTTTGGAGGTAGAGGAGTAGGCAACTCATCTGGCTGACCCAGAGAGACTCCAACACTGGATACTTCCATGCAGTTACAAGAGGACGTCGAACAAAAAACAAATTGACAGTTTTGGAAGATGAAGCACAGGTACCTGATTTCGAAGAGGAACATATTGCAAGAATCATCTCCCAATACTATACGAAGCTCTTCACTTCTGCCTCCTTTGCGGGTTCACAAACTGTTTTCAACGCCTTGGAACCCTGCGGATCAAGGGGGATGAACGAGTTATTTATCAGAGGCCCATCTCCTACGGAAATTAAAGCTCTCCTAGCTATTCATGCAGACAAGGCACCCGGACCAGATGGCATCTCTGCAACTTTCTTTCAATCTAATTTGGAAACAGTTGGACCAGCTATTGTCCTAGAGATCCAACAATCCTTTTCATCGGGATCTATGCCTACTTCTTTGAATAAGATACATGTGAGACTTATTCCCAAGTTTACATGAGCTAAACAAGTTTTAGACTATTGACGAATAGCTTTATGCAATGTTTTGTACAAGATCATATCAAAGTTGCTAGCTATGTGCATAAAGCCTGTCCTAACCTAAATAATCTCAGAGACCCAATCGTCTTTCATTCTTGGGAGGGCTATTTCAGAAAACGTACTCATTACACACGAAGTACTCCACTACCTAACGACATCACAAGCAGAGAAAAAGTGCCTCATGGCAGTGAAAACTGACATGAGCAAGGCTTATGACCGTTTGAAGTGGGATTTTATCATACAAGTACTTCAGAGACTGGGGTTCCACGAGAAATGGATCAATCTGACTATTCAATGCATTACAACTGTAACTTACTCCTACTTAATCAATGAAGCTGTGTATGGTTCTATTACTCCTCAGAGAAGGATCAGACAAGGGGATCTGATGTCGCCCTATTTGTTCATCTTATGTGGAGAAGTACTTACATGTTTATGTAAGGCGGTGGAGCGCAGGGGACTTTCTCGGGTGTGAGAGTATTTAGAGGTTCTCCATGGATAAACCATTTGTTGTTTGCAGATGACACGATGTTCTTCTGCTATGCTACTCCAGAATCTTGCCAAGCACTAAAAGACATCCTCCTTGAGTATGAACTGGCCTTTGGACAGAAGATAAACAACAACAAATCATCAATCACCTTCTCTTCTAAGACTCCAGCTCCTATAAAAAATGCTACAATGCTTATCCTAGATATACAAAAAGGAGGAACTGGGAAGTATATGGGCTTGCCAAAGCACTTTGGAAGGAGGAAGAAGGATCTCTTTACCTCAACGGTAGATAAGATCAAGAAGAGAACTGCAAAATGGTCCACTCATCACCTATCAAAAGCAGGAAAGATGACAATGGTAAAATCAGTACTAACGGCCATCCCTACCTACTCAATGTCTTGCTTTTAGCTACCAGTCAGCCTATGCAAGCATATTCAGTCTGTTCTAACTAGGTTCTGGTGGGACGGGATTGATGAGAAAAGAAAACTTTGTTATGTTTCCTGGACTAACCTCTCAAAACCAAAATCGGTTGGTGGCTAGGGCTTTAGAAAAATTCAGACCTTCAACCAAGCCATGCTAGCAAAAATTGCATGGCGTTTGGTAACGGCACCAACATGTCTTCTGGCAAGAACCCTTCTTGGAAAGTACTGCCATAACAGATCCTTCCTGAACATTGATGCGTCTGCATCCTGCTCCCATGGATGGAGTGTGCTCCACGGAAGAAACCTCCTTCGGGACAACCTGGGAAAGGCCATAGGAAATGGTGAAACACACAAAATTATGGCAAGATTCCTAGATATCTCTGTCAAGTAATATCAAGACCTATGGTCCTATAACAGAGGATGCAAGTGATCTAAGAGTCTCCGATCTCCTTACGTCTGACCTTAAGTGGAATACCAGGAAAATTGAAGAATTGTTACCTAGTATGGCTGCAGCTATTCAATGTCTAAGGCCTAGTCGAATGGGAGTGGAGGATGCCTTTATTTGGCAACCATTAAGATCTGGAATTTACTCAGTAAAATCTGGATACCACTCAGCCATGACTACAGGCCACAACATCAACCCCATCAGCGCTATGAACTGGTTTAAAGATGTATGGTCAGGCGCTTTCTCCCCTAAGCTCAAAGTCTTTTTGTGGCCCATTCTTCAGAGAGCGCTACCATTTGGAGAAAACCTTCAAAGGAAAGGCTACACTACAAATGTTTCCAGTCGGAGGTGTGGAGCAACAGAATCAGAGATGCATATTTTCTTCAATTGTAACTTTGCTCAAAGGGTCTGGAATCTGTTACCTATCAACAACGTAATTCACCTAGCTGCTCAGCAGACTTTTGACTCTATTTTGGTGACTTCCCGCAAAACTCTCTGTCTCCCACGAACATGTATTATCGAGAACATTTTACCATGGGTTTGTTGGCAGATTTAGATAGCTAGAAACCAACTCATCTTTGAGAATAAGACCTCATCTCCTGAGGAAGTTGTGCTTCGCAGTATCACTTCCGCTCGAGAATGGTTATCTCCCCAAGACACAAAACAGCGAACTACTGGATAAGAAAACAGGGCTCAAGGCAGAAGTAACCAACATTTAATCAACCAAAGCCTTACTCGATTCCACACAAACGCCTCTTGGGAGAAGGATTCGCTTCAGGCAGGACTCGGATGAGTGTTATCTACCCAATACGGACAGATGGGTCGGGGATCAGAGGTCCAGGAGTTTGCCAGCTCCCCTCTGATGGAAGAAGCGCTTGAATGTCCCTCTATGCTCCAGCACGCTCTGTCAAGTAACATCGAGAGCATTAGGTTTTTCTCTGACAACCAAACGCTCGTTCGAGCGATCAATAGCAATCTGATGGATAAAGAGATCGTTGGTGTCGTCTTTGATATCAAAAGTCTCTCAGATTTGTTTGTCTCTATCTCTTTCTCTTACGTCTCTCGATCTGATAACTTGGATGCCGATCGTTTGGAAAAGAAGGTCATGCACGACCCCTCATCTGCTTCTACTTTGTTTCTGAGTCATGCTTCAGATTCTATTCTGGGCCATGTAATGGGCTGAACCCTTTTTAATTTTTTAATGAATTTAAGTTGATCAAAAAAAAATTGTACAAGTATCGTTGCTACATGAACTGAGGGTTCAATTGGGTATAATGCATATTGTTAATGACAAAACATTAGAGTTAATGATATTCTTTAAATAAATACTCATTGAGAAAGATTCCAAGATTTTAAGATTGTTTATTAATCTCGAGCGTAAAATAAAACTACAGATTTTACTAACAAAGATCGCTCATGCTTTACATAGAGATTTTTTTTCTTTGGTTGTTCTAACTCAGTCTGACTTTTAGAAGGTTTATATTTTGAATAATAGAATATATTTTTAAGTAAATTTTAAGTTTGTTTATCAATCTCGATCGTAAAACAAAACTGCAGATTTTACTAGCAAAGATCGCCCATGCTTTACATAGAGATTTGTTTTTCATTGGTTGTTCTAATTCAATCTGACTTTTTAAAAGGTTTATATTTTGAATAATAGAATATATTTTTGAAGTAAAAAAACACTCATCATGCATGACTCATCGAAATATGCATATGTGTAACAACAAATAATTTTACAATGGACAAAACTAGATACAGTAAAAATCTAAAATTAAATGTTGGGACTATGGAAATTCATTAATTTATAGAGTTATTAGTTTACAAAAAAATTCCTTGTTAAGATTTCTCTATTTTTAGAATATATTTTGTTACAAAATAAGAAAAATAGTTTTTTTGTTGTATATATATTAACTAAATATTAGAAATTTTACTTTTATATTGTTTTTGTTATACTATTTGCTGCATATGAAATATTTTCATGGAATTTAAATGTATTTCTAGATATAATTTTACTAAATATTATCAAATTTTGCTAATGTCATCATTATATACAATACAAATTATCAAATTTACTCACGTTGTTCAAAATTGATAAATACGCACATGAATAAACAAGAAAGGCTTCAAATTCATTTTAAGTTTGGAAAAAAAGAAATTTACTAAAATTAATGGAGAATATTTTTTGAAAAGTCGATTCACAACAGACTTCTTCAGAAATCTTTTTTTATAGTTTATTTTTACAGTTACAAATTAACAAATGAAGACTTCTCAAAGATTACCAAGCTTCTTGAAAGTCTTACTTTGTAAATTATTGGTTTACTTTTATATTTAGATAAAAATTTAATTTTACTAGAGCAGACTTCTCTAGGAGTTATCTCAGATAATCATGTTAATTTTACAATTGACCAAAATTTTGAAATTTTTTAACTTTTTCATAGAAAGCTTTTAGAGAAGTCTTTTTACTATCACATGAAGCTTCCAAAATCTAGAAAGAAGTCTGTGTATGTTAGTTTTGCAGCTTGCCATGTTTGACTGTATGTAAGAAGTTCTCAATTTTACGAAAACTTCTCGAGAAGTTTAGTCAAATGTTTTGGTTACAAAGAAAATGTAGCAGATTTTTAGAGAAGTATTCTGTGAAAAAACACAAAAAAAATAGTCCATTGCAAAACTAACCTACGCCTTGACCTAAAGACTTCTTCAAAAGTTTTCTTAGTGGAGAAGACTTATGGAAAAGTCTTTTAAGCCAAACAGATCTAAATTTTATTTTGAATATTATACATAAATATGGTGATATTCTCCACTCACCCATAGCCTCTTAATGAAAGATATCCACTCGTTATTGGCCAAGAATCATGAATTTGATTAACTCCAATGAAAATATAATTTTCAAATTAAAAAGTTTAACTTTTTAGGATGAAATGAGAGAGTAAATGAAAGAGAAATCGTTTGTGTGTGTAAGAAATAAGATATGAAGAAGTAGATGTCGATTTCTGATTCATTTAGAACTTGATTTTGACTGTTAATGGTGGTTGGTGTACTAATGACGATGGCAATTTTGTGAGTAAGTGATGAAAATGTGGACGATTGAGTAAAAACACTCTATTTCTGAATGAAAAGAAATATTGTTTTTTCATAAACAATTTAATCTTTTTGAGTGAAAGATCAAACCAAAAAAAAAATCAAAAAGAGTCAATTTTTTGTTTGATCACAAATTTTAGATCATATTTGAAACAAATCCTTGAAAAAAATTCATATTTTTTTTCTTGTTGATAAATTTGAATTTACAGAAAATGATATTTTCATTCATCAATTTTAATTTTTATGATTAAAACTGAAAATAAAAAATGAAATAAAAAACCTTCAACTCCATTATAGGAGGTGGTATTTGTATTCATTGACTTTCAACTATAAATGATCTCTCAAATCCTTTCAAACAACATTTGATACATTTTAATGCTGAATTCCTTAATTTTTAACAAAAAAGTGAAATTATGAAATTTTTTGTATAAATATTTAATCCAATAATATGATATTTAAAAACCAATTGTACAAATACCAAAATATAAGGGAAAATTTTGAATAAACTAAATCCTCCCAAACAACTAATCCCATAAATTCTTCTGAAATCTACTCTTAAAAGTAATAAATTTTGAAATATCAAAATATAATAAATAATTATTTAATTCTATGCTGCATCCATAATATAAGTGAAATTTAAAATTTCTGGTTTTAAAAATGAATACTATTATGTAGGCATTATTAAAAATAATCCATTCATTTTTATTGTGGCATCATTAATATTAAATCTTAGAAGAAAAATCGTTTATAGCCATAAAATCTTTTTGGTAAATTTTAAAAAGCTACGAAAAACACAAACATGAAACATGGTCATTTGTGTCTGAATTGTGGCAAAAACAACTATGAATTTGTCACGAAACAATATGTTGCTAAAAATAGTCATGATTTTTCCACCAATATTTAGTAAAACTTTAATCTCCAAACTTTAATCTCCAAAACTTTAATCTCAAAGCTTAAGTATAACCTCAAACAGTAATCTCCAAACTACAAATCCCAAACCCCAAACACTAATCCAAACCAAAACCCTATTAACAAAATAAACCATATATTATAAAAGAGTATAATTTTAAGCTACTTTTAAAACATAAACCTCAAACTTTAAATCTAAACATCAAACCTTAATTTTCAAACTTTATACAAAACTATACAACAAAATCCCTTTTTCAAAAATTTAAACCCATGCCTAAACATAACTTTTGAAACATTAAGTTTTAAATCATTAAAATAATTTACAAAATAAATTAAATTTTATTTATAAATATTTAAATAATTACATGTAAATTAAAAATAAAGTAATCCTATTTTCTCTATATAAAATTGGATCTTAAGTAAAAAAAAATATAATTAATAACTTCAACTTACCGGAGACAGCACAGAGACTTACCCAAGACGACGACGGAGAAGATGCGCTGTAGACGAAGAACTGCCTTCGATGGCATATATCAGAGTCTGGCAACACATAAAATATATTTATATTTTTGTAATTAGATTATTTTGATTTCTAATTATGTTTGAGTTTGTAAATCTATAGTTAGTTGAAACCAAACTGATTGGTAAACCAATTGAAATATTAAATCAAATTCAGTTTATAAACTAATTCTAATTCATAAACTAAATTTAACTTACAAATAATTTTTTGGTTTAACATTATATTTATATTATTTCAGTATATAAATTTATTTTATTTTTAAATGTGATTTTTTTTAATAATTTCAGTATACAACTACTTATTAACCACTTTTTATTTTGTTACAAAAATAATCTAAAATATTTAGTGGCACAATATGGTTTTTCGACCACGAAATGATCGTGGTAAATTTATGGATCGTTATTACAAATGCACAACTACATTTTTCATGCATATTTGTGCCACAAAATTTGCTTCATATTCATAAAAGGTTTGTGGGTATAACTCCTTTTTCTAATGTCTAGACACTAATTTGTCTTTTTTATCGATTTAGGCTAGATATTATTATTTTTGGTGTAGGGCTAGTTTTAAAAATATTATCTGCAAACCATATTCATATCTAACTAATATTTATCGATAATTAAACGACTAAGATGGTTGACAAAAAAACGACTAAGATGGTTAAAGAGAAATTGGGTTGTATGATGCCGAAAAATTAAGAATTCACTGACTAACAAATTACCCTACCTTTTCACTGTTTTTCATGCCTTTTATATAAAATTGTCATATTATCCTTACTTGTAACCGGCAAAACATGCAAGACAAACATTTAAATTAATAATTATTAAGTTTCAAAAGTTTTTCTTGTTTATTGCAAAGCCACATACCTTCACATAGCTTATTTGCCTTCTCGAAGTGTGTTGCAAAGTGGACATCGTCTCCGCTTCTGAAATCATTTGCGAGACAACGACATTATAGTTGAAGCAGTGAGAAGGAGCAATACGAGCCTCTTTTCCTTCTCAGATTTGTGGGATTGTTGATAACATTGTCTATGTTGATGGTGAAGGGTTGTGGTGAATAATAGAGTTTCAAAGACTCGTGTTGCGTGCGCCTCAAAGTTGATCGTAGAAGATGAACAATTTTTGTTATTATATTCTATAGTTTATAACTTTCTTAAGTTCTCGTTATATGTTTTTGAAGCTGTAAAATTGCACTATGATCTATATTGCATAGTTTAATATTACATAATATAGTTTAATATTACGTAGTATAGTTTAATATTACATTATATTATGTACTTTTTAGATTTTGATATTTGTTTAGGTTTTATATTTGGGTTACGGTTTAGTGAAAGAGTTTAGGGTTTAGTATTTAGAAGGTGAGGGGGTAAGGGTGAGGTCAACATTAACTTCTTCCATGCAATCATAGACATTTTATAATTTAACCAATATATACTATGTCATTTATTTTGTTCCATTCTATTTGGGTTTATATTTATATTTGGGTTTAGGATTTATATTTGGGTAAGGGTTTAGTGATTAGAGTTTAGGATTTAGTATTTATAAGACGAGAGGGTATGGTTGATGTCATCATTGACTTTTTTTATGCAATCATTAACATTTCATAATTTCACCAATATGTACTATGTTATTTATTTTGTTCCATTCTATTTGGATTTTGTGTTTAAATTTGGGTTTAAGGTTTATTTTAGCGTTTAGGATTTACAGATTGGAATTTTGGTTTAGTATTTAGGAGTTGGAGAGGGATTGGGATAAGGTTTAATATCTAGGGATTGGGGTTGGGATGTTTAGTATTTAGAGGTTGTAGGTGGGGTTATAATCTTATATATTGGTCTGGGAAGCACTCCACTCTATCCCTGGATCCTATGGATTCCGTGGACTAATAGGAATAAACTCCTATTTGATAACAAAGTTTACTCTGAGAAGGACACAGTCCTCAAAACGATTCAAGATGCCAAAGCTTGGAGTATGGCTCAAGCCACCGTAGCAAGACCCCCCTACCACTGAATGTGGTTCCGTTGATGTCAACTATTACTCCTAATGTTAACTCGTATACTTGGTCTGTGTTCTCAGATGCAGCGTGGGACGCATCAACGGGCAACTACGGGCTCGGATGGCAACTTCGAGACTCCGACGGACTCGTGGCAGAGGGTTCCTCATCTCACCGGCGCTTTGTTCCCTTGGCCCTTGTAGCTGAGGCACTGGCGGTTAAAGCTGCAGTTACTGCTGCAGTATCTTCACATGTCAACAGCCTTAAGGTCTTTTCGGACTCAAAGGCTCTCATCTTGCTCCTGAAGTCACAAGGACAAGACGTGGTGTTGATAGGCATCCTTCATGATATCCATATGTTGGCTCATTCCTTCACCTTTATCTCCTTTAATTTCATTCTGCGTTTAGCAAATACTCAGACTGATTCTATTGCTAAATCATCATTGTATTATCTACGTTCCTCTGCTTCCGAGTAGAGAAAACAACTTTATCAATCGAAACTTAATTTGATCAAAAAAAAATCTTATATATTTTGGTGATATGAAATAGTACACTCGGTGTACATGTATGTAGACAATAAAAATATACGTGGATCGCTTCTTCTTTTTTCATTTGGATTAGTTTTCCGGGAAATTAAGGTTTATATCGACGTGGGCGGTTCAATGATTTGTTTATATTTAATTTTAGGAAGTTTAGGGTTTACATTGTATTAGAGTTTACATTTTCGTCAATGCATGTAATTTCGTTTAAGTGCTACATTAACATAAGTTGTGTAATGCGTACAACTATTTATCCACTCATGTCGCAATGTTCTCTTACATCATATGTGTTAGTTATAGCTCGTCTATGTGCCCCATATACTTAATTATGTGCCACAAAAACTTACCACGTCACTTACTTTAGGAATTACAACTAGCGACATGTTACGTGAAAAAATAGAACCAGAAAAAATGTGACTAAAAAATATTGAATTAGATCAAAATCAATGTTACTCACTTAGTTTATCATTCGGAATAGCTATTGCTTCGATAAATCCATGGTTAAACTATTAAAATGGACGGAAAACAAATAATATAAAATCAATTAAAACTCGTCCAACCAAACAATGATT
Source organism: Brassica napus (assembly GCF_020379485.1). Taxonomy (NCBI): domain Eukaryota; kingdom Viridiplantae; phylum Streptophyta; class Magnoliopsida; order Brassicales; family Brassicaceae; genus Brassica; species Brassica napus. Next base: position 2,094,538 of record NC_063449.1, on the reverse strand, counting down.
AGACCACTTTATCATACAGTATGGAATCCACTCCTCGCACCACCAAACGATCTAAATCTATTTCTCTTTTGTTTGACCGAAAGAAAGAAATACAGTTGCCAAAACAATAATATTCTTTCTGAAAGTATTTAAGAAGAAAAATAAAATATTTGAACAAAATGAAAAGAATAAACTATTCTTTAGTTAGGCTTCTACTTTAAGTGTAGAGAGAGATAGTATCGTATACACACGTTTTCCCTCAAATATGAAAATTTTAGATTATTGTTTATTTATGAAATCGTATCCTTTCTTTAAATGGTTGGAGAGATTTTAAGACAATAAAAGTAGGAATAACAAACCAAAGTTATTACGAGAATCAAAAGGAAATTAATTGCGTCACGGAGAAGCACTAAAAAGCATTTGGTGGTCGATGTGTCAAAAGCCCACTTCTTATTAAACAAATCAAAAAGAGGAAAATAACAACAAACACACTCTCTCATAAATTCGAATAAGAAAATATTAAAGAGTATTTGCATTATTTTTTAAAAGCTCCACTTGAACTTAACACTTCCCCTGTCTGTCTTCTTTCTCCCTCTTTATAACCATTTAATTATTTTTTCTTCTATAATTATATGGTGGTTGTAACCATAGTTTTTAGATGAAAAGTGTGATTGATTATGAAATTAAGACTACACATGATATTTTCTTACTCGTGTCCAGATATATATATATATATATATATATATATATAATAATAATTAATACCAATTTAAAGAGACTTAGAAACATCTCCAAAATCAACTTTATAACTTTAAATAAAAGTTTTATGTGTTCTAAAGCAACCTTAAAACTGTAAGAGTTTTAATAGTAAAACTTCAAATATAAAGTTTCATTATTAAAAATCTATTTTTAGATTTATATTTTTAAATTTTGACAATAATATTTTCAAATAATTTTATACATGATTTATCATTTTAGTAATTATAAGTTCTTATTTCACAAATTTTACAAATATTTATAATTTAATTATTATATATAAAGTTACAAATTATACTAGTACTCAAATTCATGCAAATTTGATTTCAGACATTCGAAATTTTCAAAATATTGTCCATATAAATTGGTGATGTCAGCAATCGTTGTTTTTTTTAATATATATGTAATTCTTGCATGTTCAGATTGAATAAACTCATAAATAATATTATAAAATATATATATATACTATAGATTTTATATCTATTATGAAAGTTTTATAATTCTAATTAAATTTCATCAATAATAAATACTAAATGTAAAATGTAAAAAAACAAAAACTAGAAGGTTTCTTTCGGGGAGAACCACCGTGAAAATTTCAAATTTAACATTTCGCCGAACTTTAAAATAAGTTGTTTTTAAAGACTAAAATAAATGTTTAACTTTCTGTATATAGTATATATATACACATAATATCGCATACTTATATTCAACAACCAAAACATATGTATATGGGTTAGTATTTCCTCTTTAATGGATAAGGGAATCTCTTCTTCTGTCTATTTTATTCTGGAAAATATTTTTTTTTTTTTGATCAAATTCTGGAAAATATTAAATGTACGAATTGGACGTGAGGGTAGAGAAACACGAATACGCATTTTGCGTCAAGATATCTGACATTCAATCTAATATGATGGAGACAACGAACTAAACTATAGTATATCTTGGAGGCGGATATCACCCCGCTCTATATTCGGTTGGAGAACTCTATCTAGTATACTTTAGGCCCACAAAGATCTGAGGTAATTGCCAAACTCAAGAAACAGTCCATGCCAAGCTGATATTTTCAAACTACGGTATAACGAGGCCAAAACATTGAAGACGATCATAAAGGCACATGATCTTCGTCAAAGACGTTACGATCCGCTCTTGAATACACCTATAGAAGAAAGACCAAAGGCAAGAGGAGGGGAACTGAATTCTCCTAAACAATTTCTATACTTTTAATACATACATATCCTGTGTTTTTGTACTTAAATAGAACTTGTTACCAATCGTACCTTTTTTATACGAAATCATCAATATACAAATATACGTATTTTTTACACATTTATTCTTATCCAAGATATCGAAATCCTACACCTAATTTCTTAAATGGATTTTAAGATCCATCATTCGGCGCTAAAGAGAGGGACGATTAAACAAAAAAAACTCTGATGATTCCCATGTGAAGCACACATCGCGATTGACCGAAATCAACATACCAAGTTTGGAAAAGGGCGATCTAGTTCTTGCAACACGGATCACCAGACGTAATATCGTTCCACCTCAGGTACAAATCGATTTACACTCTACTGTTCCAGTTTTGTTTTGTCATACAGGCCAGTGGGACGATGTGGAAACTGAAATTCACACCGTCGATTTCTGTAAAGTAAAGAAAGCTAAGAAACCCTAACTTTCCCAGAGGTCCCGAATTTCTGCTGAGCCAAACGTCAAGCAATCAGATAACGTAAACAGACGAAAATAGTAAATCAATAAAAAAAAACAAAAAGAGAGCAAAGAAGATCTTATTTCAAATTTGCGTATAAGCGTTTACAACAGGTAAAGCCTTGGCCGTAAGATCTGTCGGAGAGATCCTAGTTTTAACCTTCCTTTTCCGCTCATGGGTCGAGTTTATCCTTTCGCGGACATATTCTATTTTCCCGATCTTCGTGATTATCCCTTCAAACTTTAACATTTATCTTCGAACTTAACATTTATCTCTTCTCGTGAATATTCGATAAACCGTCATAGTGACACTGGGCCAATTTTTCGTTAAAAATCGTAAGTGGGCTTTTGCCGCGTTTTAAACTGCCGACTATCTTGAGAGTTTCTTTGGTTTGCATCGGACGAGAGTCAAACATTTGTACGACTTCAAGCCGCGTCCTCATATGGCGATAGTTAAAGGCTTTGCTACGAACAATCTCGGCTGGAAGGACAACTTCTTTTTCGTTCGCCTGGATGAAGCCACAGCTTCTGAAGAGTGCCTTCCTTTTTTTAAGCGATCGTGGGGGAGGAGAGCTAATGGGACAGATCGCTTTATCAATCCATCATTGTTAGTATCTAACTTTTTATTTGCCTTTCAGTTTATGACCTCATTCCTTCGTTCCCGGAAGATCTATTCGTTGTTCGAAACGTCCTGTATGGAGGTCCGATTTTCTGAGGTTACTTCACTCCGGCAAGAGTTCGTGCAGCGGTGGCGCTTTACCAATCGTGAACTGGTCCTTCAATCGAGGAAGACGCCGAGCCATCCGTAGAGGATCCCATCCCGTCCGGTTCTCACGCATAGGAGCGGAGTGGTGGTCTGGGATAGTCCGGTGCTACGCATGATTCTTCCTGGTCATGAGGATAAGGTGCCTTAGGATCTTATGTATGGAAGTTTATCCGAAATTACGAGGGAGTATGTTCCATATGTTACGATGTTTGATCTATGTCTACTTAGGCCATGTATGGCCGTTTATGTTTATATTTGGCTGAGTGTGGTCGTGCTTCTATGTTATCAAGACTGGCTGTGTGTGGCTTTGAATTCCTGCCACTGGGCGGCTTTTTCGTTTTAATAAACTATGATATTTATGTATAAAGTGTATGACCGTTCTCATAGATGTAGAGGGAAGAATATGAGTTGTCATCTCATACCTAACTCTTTTGATAGATCGTCGTATTTGTTGTTCGTTTTTGGCGAAGAAATTCGAATTTTGTTTACTTTTGCGAAGATTCGTGAACGTGGAATATACGAAGATGCAACTTTTGGGATCTCATATCGTCAAATACTATTCCTTGAGATGTTAAAGACCAGTGTGTCGGGTTTATGGTAAGACATAGGTTTACCGTCGGTTTTAGGGTGTGCGATTCGGCTTACGTATCCTATGTGCGATCTCAACCTGATTCGTACCGATTTAAAGTCCGCGATAGGTTCTCGGCTTATACGACTTGTCTGGTAAGAATCGAGCATCTCTCCGAAGACAATTTCTAAGTCTCAGAAGTGCTGACCAAAAATTGTGGATTTCTTTTATAGCGCGCTATTTATCATTGCTGGATGTACGAGTGACCGTTCATGCAAAAAGGAAGGTCGGTTTGTGTTTGTTTAAGACGGCTAACGTATTCTTCGGGGCCAATCGACGAACTTTATTAGTTTATAGTCGCGAACGGACTGTTTTAGAGATTTATTTGATGTCTGGGAAATATACCTTCAGAAGTTTTCGCGACGTTTCGCTTTTCCGGAAATATGTTGTTTACTTTGCGTAAATTGATTTTTATGTTTTTTGAGGACAAGGTCCAAATGAAAATTTTGACCTTGCGGTCGAAGTAGTTTGTTAGGAATCATTTTTCCTAATGTACCGCTTCTCTAGACAAAATGTTTGCGGGTTTTTGGAATAATTTAGTGTTTCGAATGTTTTCATGTGGTCTGCAAGATGCCTTGAAAGTATTTGGGATTTAATTAGGATAAGTTGAATTCATAAAATTCTCATTTCTGGGCTGGACGATTTCGCTTTGTACTTGGGCGTTTTCGAGCGAATCACGGATTGCTATTGTGGCGAGGAAGCGATTTGCGAGATGAGACATGTGATAATGCAAGTTGCGAGATTTTCAGGAAATCATATTGCATTTTCTTATTATCATAAAAAAATTTAAAAAAAAACATCGAGTACAGGGACATATATATATAGAATGTGGGAGTATATGAGTATACGTATATGTACCTACTCCCCCCCCCCTCCTCTTTTTAGAGAGGAGATAGCTGAACTCGTCTTGCGACGAGTTGCCTACGTACCCTTTTTGGGGATCATGCCATCTCGTAGTTCAGTTTGTGCCGTGAGTGTTTCTTACTTGTTTGGCGAGATTGCGTCGGACGTATTAGTCGCGGTGACTATTACTGGATCGACGACTTCTTCCGGCTTTGATTTTTCCAGGATGTCGGAAGCGATGGGCTCGGGAGCTTTCTTGTTTTCCACGGCCGTTGCCTGAGTGGATGATTTTGGATCATCCTTTTCCGAAGCGTTTTCAGATATTGTCTGAGCTGTCTTCATTCGTTTAAGTTTAACCATAGAGGTCGTCGTGACTTGTCGTAGCATGTGTTCGACCAGGAAGCAAAGTCGCGACTATTTTTGGCATCCCCAAATTGATGCGATTCCATCGGAAGTGCCTGCATGGCGTTTATCGAAGGTATTCCCATGATCACATTGTAAATGGCTGGATGGTCGACGACCGCAAAGTCAGCGATTTTTGTGACTTCTTTTGCCACCACCGGGAATTTTATCGATCTGAGCGTCATCGACGTTATGCACGAGAAACCGGTCAATGGTTTTGTCGTTGGTGCGACTTCGCCCAGTTTGATGTTCATCCTATTGAGGGTGTCGTCTAAGATGATGTTGACCGTACTTCCCGTATCCACGAGGATCCTTGCGACCTCGACATCTCTGATTCAAGATTGATAACGAGTGGGTCGCTATGGGGATGGTCGATTCTGTCAGTTTCTTCCTGCTCGAAAGTAATGGCGTTGCTAGGGACGTCGCGGGGTGGAGATGCGGTCGTCCAACTTGCACTTGTTTCAGCTTTCCGCTGGTAAGCCTTGATGGACGACACCATGTCATGGCAGTATTGCGATCCGTCGATGATCATGTTCACCTTGCGGCGATTATTATCATTACCTTTGTCATCTTGTCGTCTCCTTCGATTTTCACCCGACTAATTCCCTTGAGGAGGATTCTCTAAGGTTCTTTTCGTCTTTGGTGGGCGATCAGAATCGCGGATAAGATCCTTGATACCGGTGAACTCGGAGATTTCTCATGCGATTAATTTTGTGGCTAACCTCGCGTCGAGTATTTTGCAGTTCACGCACGTCTGGTGAAACTCGCAGAAGAGAGAGTCATCGTAACCCGAATTTCGAGTCCAACTATTTCCCGACGTCCTTCCTTGATCAGATTTAATGGCATAGTTATGCGCCCCCTGGAGTTCTTCCCCCTCTTGATGGACGTACTGGTCGTTACAAGAGTTCCTCTTTTTAGATTCTTATCTGATGCCCATCATTCGAGGATGTTTTTGTCGACTTATGTTTTTGCGACATAACTTTCATCTCTTTTTCGATGGTGATGTAATATGTTGTCTTATGGAGGGCATCTTGGATTGTCCGTTGCTTACCGAGGGTTATCCACTTTCGGAATTTTGACTTGTACCAGAGCATCTTTCTGAGCGCGTCTATTGCTACCTTATCGCTTATCCTGCTAACTCTTGCCATGACAAGCTTGAAACTGTTCAAGAAGTCGCGGAGAGATTTGTCCTCCTTTTGGGCTAGGCTCCAGTGATCGACGCTGGAAGTTTCTCTATCTATGAACACAGAGTATTGTTTGAGAAACTCCAAAGCGAGTTGGCGGAAAATTCCGATGGAATTTCGCCTAAGGCGGGAAAACCATTCGAGCGCTGCTCCTTGGAGATTTTCGACGAAGAAGCGGCAATGGCCGGCGTCACTTTCGTATTCCTTCAGCTTGACCCTCCCTATGGCGATCTGAAAGGTCTGCAGATGCGGTTTGGGATCGGTGGTGCCATCGTAGCTAGGGATTCTAACTTTTCCAGGATCTAAGACATTTGTCTCGGTGATACGAGCAGTGAAGGGAGTTTTCCGAGCCTCCTCGAGAAGCCTGTCGATCTCGGGGGCAGTACTTGTAGCGTGGTGAATCTGAGATTTCACCACTTTGACTTCTGCGGCTGTTTTTGTGATGTAATCACGGGGATCGCAGATTTTGTCAAGATTGTCGTCAGCAATTTTCCGAGTTTGTCGGTGTTTTCTGCGAGTGAATCGAGCCTGTTCCTCGGTGAGATTTTCTTGTTCGACCCAGCAGATGTTTCCTTCTTCCTCTGTACCCCCCCCCCCTTTCTAGCGCCAAACTGTCGGAACCGAAATTCACACCGTCGATTTCCGTAATATAAGGAAAGCTAAGAAACTCTAACTTTCCGAGAGGTCTCGTATTTCTGCTGAGCCAAACGTCAAGCAATCAAATAACTTAAACATACGAAAATAGTAAATCAATAAAAAAACAAAAAGAGAGCAAAGAAGATCTTATTCCGATATTGCGTATAAGCGTTTACAACAAGTAAAGCCTTGGCAGCAAGAGCTGTCGAAGAGATCCTTGTTCTAACCACCTAAGACTTGAAAACCTAGTTGAGTCGCAGCTCGATAACAAAAATGGAAAATTGCCTAAATCGCTCTAAGTGCTAGTTCGGAAAAGGATAAATGTAATAAGGGGTACAAACCCACTATGCGATAATTTCGTCCGTATTGCGAACAACTTTATTCACAAAGATCGGTTGAAAGATTGAAGTTATGTTTTACCAGGCAAGAGGCAGAAGAACTCGACCAACCACATAACAATGCACTTGTTCTAGAAGTAATGATGGAAAGTCCAAAGTTATGAGGGCCTTGGTCGATACTGGAACCTTGGTAAATGTAATTTACCAACTAGAAAGACTAAAACTCTCCAACCCAAGAATTAAGACTATGAAGATACCTTTAACGGCTAGTAATAGCTCGGTGACAAGTCCCATAGGAAGCATCCGGCTCCTGGTTTGTATTGGCGGAACCACCACATAAGTCAAATTCTCGATTGTAGATTCCCAGACATTTATGAAATAATCTTTGGTAAACCCTAGATTAATCTATATGGACAGTCTCGTGCACATATCATCAAGGCATAAAGTTCCAGGTTCACTGAGAAATCATAACGATCCAAGCTAAGCAAAGAAGGTCAAGAATCTGCTGCATAAAAGAAAACAAGCTAAGATGAGCTACTGAAAAGAAGCTACAAGAAGAATTTGACGAATATTCGAAGCCAGCGGAGAAGCGTGAGGACATTGACGATCCTGAGGCAGCGAAAGTACAACAAATATGCACCAATCCAGAGAGTCTGAGTCACTGTGTAGGAATCCGAGCCAATTTGAAGAAGAGCATACAAAAAGAACTCATTCCTACTTTAAAAGTAAACAGAAGAAATTTCGCTTGGACAATCGACGACATGGTCAGAATAAATCCAGAGATAACATCTCACGGACTAAACATAGACCCGACTATCAAACCAATCCACTGAAAAGGAGGAAGTTCGGCTCAGAGAGGTCGGAAGCTGTCAAAGTCGAAGTAGAAAAACTACTCATAGCAAGATCAATCATCGAAGTCAATTACCCCGACTGATTAGAAAACCCAGTTGTGATAAAGAACAAGAACATAAAATGGAGAATTTCCATAGACTTCACCGATCTTAATAATGCCTGCTGGAAAGACAGTCATTCTTAGACATATTTTCAGATTACAATCAAATCTTCATGCATCTGAGTGATCAAGAGAAGACCACCTTCGTTACATACACAAGATTGTATTGCTACAAAGTGATGCTATTTGCGCTAAAAATGCAGGAGAAACTTACAAATGTCTCTTCAAAAAATGTTCTCAGAACAGCTCGACAAGACGATGGAATTTACATTGATGACATGCTGGTAAAATCCCTTCAGAAAGACGACCATATCCCACACCTCATAGAATGCTTTGGCGTCTTAAGAAAACACGACATGAAACTTAATCCAACAAAGCGCAGCTTCACTGTCACTGCCGGTGAATTCCTTGGATATGTGGTAACACAGCAGAGAATTGAAGCGAACCCCAAGAAGATCGATCACAGCAATACTTAACATGAGTTCCCCCCCCCCACAAAACAAAAAGAGGTCCAACGCCTGACAGGTCGGGTAGCCACCCTCAACAGAATTATTTTGAGGTCGGCGGATAAATGGTTATCAATCTATCAACTAATCCAAAAAAAATCACTTTAAATAAGGAAGGCGCGTGCGTGCAAGCATTCTCGGAGTTAAAGACATATCTTTCAACCCCACCAATACTCACGCAACCAGAAGAGGTCGAAACTCTTCTCCTTTACATTGTTGTGTCTGATGCCGCTGTCAGTGGCATCCTAATACAAAAAGATAAAGAAGACCATAGACGTGTATTTTACGTTAAAAAAATTGATAGAAGACGCGAAGACTATATATACAACGAAGAAAAAACTAGCTTTAGTCACTGCAACAGCACTGCGGAAACTAAGACCATACTTTCAATCTATTACAGTCTATGTGCTATCAAGTCATCCGATGATCAATCTTGCACAATCCTAGTCAGTCTGGTTGAATGGCCAAATCAGCGGTAGAAGTTAGCGAATATGATGTCGAGTACCGTGCTCGAACCAGTATGAAGTCACAGGTGTTAGTGGATTTCCTTATCGAAATCCCAAAATTTCTGAGATCAGTGTCCAAGGCGGGTAATAGTGGTACCACCATAGAAGCCCTACCCTCACCATGGTAATTACACGTTGACCGGTCAGCATCGCAAAAAGGATCCGGAGTCGGAGTTCAGTTAACATCACCTACAAGTGAGATCTTGAACAATCTTTCAGGTTAGGTTTAAAGGAATCAAATAATGAGGCCGAGTACAAGGCACTGCTTTCCGGCCTACACCTCGCCCGAACTGTAGGTACTAACGACCTAGAAGTATTCTGTGATTCACAATTGTTAGCAAATCATTTTAGTGGTGATTACAAAGCAAGGGATGAATGAATGATACAATACCTAAAGCTAGCGCAAGAACTCACAGCAAATTTTGTCACATTCAAGGTGACAAGAAGAAAATAGTACTACATAAGAATTAGCATTGTTAGCATCGACATTTGATCCTGATTTAAGATTCATCATACTGTTAACATACATAGGGAAACCAAGCATCAAGATTGACTCTGATGAAGAAGGTTGAAAAGTAATGGCTACAACCCAAGCCTCGACGATATCATGTGAAGAGAAGCCTGTAGAGAACCAATCCAACTGTTTATCCGAGAATGAGTACTACCACCAGATAAATGGAAAGCAAAAAAATTAAAGCGTAGAAGCAAAAACTGCTATATGATGAACGAAAAGTTGTACAAAAAAGCCATGGTATGATCCACTTGAACTGCATACAAGGAGGAGAGATAGGTAATGCATGAAGTTCACTTTGGACAATGCAGAAACCACTCCAGTGAGAGGTCCCTAGCTCAGAAAACAAAAAAAAAATGGGATACTTCTAGCCAACAATGGGAGAAGACTTCGTGGCATACACAAAAAATGTGAACGATATCAACGATATATATGCACCGATAATACACGAACCCACCGAGCTCATGAGTACGGTGAAATCACCTTACCCATTTCGGAAGTAGACTATGGATTTGATGGGCCCTATGCATCCTTTAGGGTGACACCGTTACTTACTCGTATTCACAGACTATTTAATCAAATGGGTGGAAGCAGAGACATTCTCATCTGTAAGAGATCACCAGGTTAAGAAAATTATATGAAAAACATCATATGTCAGCACGACATTCCATACGAGATAGTAACGGACAACAGCAAGGAACACGAGTCTGCTACTCTCTAGTTTAAGGATTGGAAGCAGTAACGCCAGCAGAAATGGAAGTACCAACCATACGAACATAATTTTTTCCCCACATGGAGGAGCTAAATGATGGGATGCTACAGGAAAAACACATGATGTAGGAATTATGTGATAAAGCATTACTCAGAATACAAAAATTCCAAAAGCAAGTACAACCCCAATGTCCTACCAAGGACATTCGCCAAAGGAGACCTGGTTTTATGAAGACGAGCTTTTCTAAAGACAAGAAAAAGACGAGCTGGCAAACTATACGTGAATTGGGAAGGGGTATACCAAATAACTCAAGTTGTACACCCGGTCATCTAGGGTTGGGCATTTTACCAAATATCTGAACCCGTATCCGAACACGACCCAAAAATCTTGAACCGAAATCCAAACCAAAATAGTAAAATACCCGAACGAGTATTGAATTAGGAAATATTGGATATCCGAATCTGAACGGGTAATATCTGAACCCAAGTGGATATCCGAAGATAACCGAACATATGAATATTTGACTGGATATGTCTAATTTACTTCTCTAATTTTATTCAAAATATTTATATTAATGTTGCACATGGCTCAAAATCATATAATATACATATAATTATGGACGAAATCATTTGCTACTCACTTAAAATACATATCAAGCTCTTGTTTCTTACATTAACAAAGTTACATCCAAAATTTTAAAATAACAACTAAATTAGTGTATTTCTATTTTTAAAATTTTATCTTCAAACCTATTAATATTTTAATCTATTAAAAATTAGAAAGCCAGTTAAGTTGAAAATGTATATTTTAAATACAAAAAACTTAAACAATGAAAAATTTTCTTCAAAATCTAAATATCCGAACCCGACCCGAAATACAAAAATGTTAGACAATGGAGACTTCATCCTGGTGGGACTTCAGCATTAGCTCAAGGCATTCTAGACGCTCACATGAATCTCGTTGAGCATCATCGAGAAGTCTCTTGAGCTCGGGTTCCTTAAGCACGGACGCGACTCAAGACGCTGACAGAGAATCTTGTGAATTTTTCAGTGGTGCAAGAAGGGCAGGACCAGATGCCTCTAACTCGCTAAAATACTTGTATCGGCCCCTCAAATGAGTTTCAGTAGCCCCAAACTGAACCTTCAGCTCAGATGAACGCTGAGCCTCTTCCTCCACCTTTTCTACACTATTCTCAGTGCAACACGGTCACGGTTGGAAAAGCGATCCACAGCAACCACCTTCTCCCTCTCATCAAGGAGCATACAATCGTAGGACAGAAGGAGTCGATTCACCAAACTTGTTTGCCAAAAAGAAAATAAGAGCGTCAACCAAGCCAAACAAAAATGCCTATAAAAGTCAGCACAAGCCCCACCGTCCTCAGCAAGAGAGGAATCACCAAGATAATCAAAAGATGTGGCAGATTTCCCTGATTGTTAAGAGGGAACAACAGTAACATGCGGATCACTGTCAACTCTCTCAGAAGATGCAGCGACTTCCCAACTTTCGGGCCTTTAAAAGAAAACGTCTGATTTCGGACTTAGAACCCAACCCTCGATGATGTCAACCTCCTCTCAGTAGAGTAGCACCCCTTAACCTTGGATCATCCGAATACGAATGACGACCTGGAGCAGACCGTTGACTCCTGATCATCGCAAACCGTCAAGCAACTCCCTCAGCTTAGATACCTGGGGGACGAAGAAAGAAGAGCACAAGAGCCAGAGGCCTCAATCTCCATAGCATAAACATCACCAACAACAATCTCAAGACCCTCTACGGACTCCCTTAAGGTCATTCCGAGATTCGAAACGACGGACAATGGAAGAAGGAGGATTAGTAGGATGACCTAACATAAAAATAAGACAAATAATTAAAAAAAAAACAACAAAAGTTGAGACAGAAAGAGCAAAATTTCCAAAATCCGAATAAGATTAAACGAACTCCAAATGTGAGGGACAACATCCTTCAACTTTACTATCACAGGTAAACTAAGGATTTTAAACCAAAATATACAACACTAACAATATCATCAGAAAGTCCCTAGAAGGATTTGAGTTCCACTCCAACCAAACCGACCTCACAAAATATTTGGGAACAAAATTCTAATCCATCTTGACAAAAAAATATTTATTTGCCCAGGTCCTAGACGCAACACCAACAGCAAGTACTATTCAAGGATTTCCGACGAGATCATAAAAATTGGGCTTTTATGAAACCGACTTAAAAGCGATCATAGCTACGAGCATTGGAGGATCCATCTCCTGCCCTACCTCGAAGGATAAAACAAGGAGGCCAATAATGGTATGGATCCCACTAGGCGTCACGTGGGAGATGACTATATAACTCCTATCACCATATTTAAGTAAGATCGATGGAAGGGAGAAAAAAAACAAAGGTGACACTTTTTCTAATGCACCTCGTACATCGTAAAATACCCCAGAAGCGCCAGCCAAGGTCCCTCATCCTCATCGAGAAGGAGAAAAATCGTCTCCACAGGAACCTCGAGAGACTCTCAAATATTGAATCGACCCGACTGTACTGGCAGTTTTCTGAGCCAAAAATGAGGCGAAGAACAAGCAGAACCATCAATCCCAGAAAACAGAATGACGGTGGAAGAAGAAGGTTGTGAGATAGGGAAAACGTCATCTGATGGCGAATCATCATCGCCGCCAGGAGATGGGGGAAGGGAGCCCTCCTTGAGTTTTTCCTAATCAAAGACGCCAACAAAGAAAAAGCAGACCAAGTTAGAAACAAAGAAGATGATGAAAGAGAGAAAAGAAGATATTAGATAAATGAAAGAAAAAAAAGCCAGAGAAAATAACTTATAACTGATGACATCCATTCCATCGAAACGACGTAGGAGTGGTGAAACAAGGGAAGTAAAGGTCAAAAAGGTTCGAATCCTAAGAAAGGAAAAACGAATCGTGGGTTTACTCATTACACAATCGAATCAAAATTTAATAAAAGTAGATCAGAATCTCGAACCGGGTTCTAAATCTCCTAAAGAACCTACTATCTCAAACATAGCATTCAGCTCAAAACCTGCACCTGAACTAGATGCCTACTCGAGACACATCAGTTTCTGGCGGGCTTTTGTTGGAGGCGTACTTCACCTTGCTCCATATTCGGTTCGAGAACCTGGTCCAATATTTTTAGGCCTGCAAGGAGACAATTAACCCAAAAATGTTTGAGGCCCATGCCGACCTCAAGAGATGGCACATGTCGAGCTTATACTTTCAAATTATAGTATAATGGAGGCCAAAGCATTAAAAATAACCATCAGGGCATTTTATCCTCGTCGTAGATCACGCTGCCATTATAAGATCTACTTTGATGACCTATATAAAAGAAAGACCAAAAGCAAGAGGAGGGGGATCCAAATTCTACTAAACAATCTCTACACTTTGAATACATTTATACGTTCTTGTTCTTACTCTATTTATCTTTACTTGAATTATTGTCAATCATTTACCTTTTTATACGAAATCATCAATACCTATTTTTTACACATTTCTCCTAAACTTTATTTTTGAAATAGATTTTGAGATCCATCGGTACATGTCAAAATCCCAATTGCTTTATGGTTAAACCTAGGCTGGTAGGCATCTTACCTTTGTGTATAGATATTTATGATTCTTATTATACCTATTATTAAGTTCAAGAAAAGGATACGAGAGCGCATTTGCAGCGTTAACTAAAATACAGCAAACTCCTAATTGTTTAGCACCTGACTTTTCTGCAAATCTTGCTTCTGTGTGTTATACATAATGTTATACCTATTATATAACGTCAAAGATATATAAGGCATATTTGTGACATTAATTCTTTCATAATTACGTAATATACATAGCATTCACACATTCCGTTAAAGGACAGAAATTAAGTTTACCCCCTAAATTAACTCCACCCTTTACGACCAATTAAAGTGACACATATATTATTAATTAAAAAATATTAAATTAAATAAAAAATAGCTGCAAAAAATAAAAACGTTAATTTTAACGACGCTAACGCTTCCAGCTAAACCCTAAACCCTAAATCTTAAATTCTAAACCATACACCCTAAATTCTAAACTCAAATCCAAACCCCTAAACCCAAACCCTATACCCTAAACCCTAATCCTAGACCCTAAACACAAATTATATATCCTGAACCCAAAAACTTGACTATAAACCTAAACTCTATACCCTAAACCCAAGTCCTAGACCCTAAACCCAAACCGTAAGCCTTAAACCCAAATTATATATCCTAAACCCAAAACATTAACTATAAGTCCAAACGGTAAATCCTAAACCCAAACCGTAAATCCTAAATCCAAAACCTATACTCTAAACCCAAATCCTAGACCTAAAACCCAAATGGTAAACCCTAAACTCAAACCCCAAACTTAGATGCTATAGGGTTTGGATTAAGGTTTACGGTTTGGGTTTAGAGTCTAAGACTTGGGTTTAGGGTATAGGATTTATGTTTATAGTCTATTTTTTGGGTTTAAGGTATATAATTTGGGTTTAGGATCTAGGATTAGGGTTTAGGGTTTAGGATTAGAGTTTAAGGTTTACGGTTTGGGTTTAGGGTGTAGGACTTGGGTTTAGGGTATAGAGTTTAGGTTTATAGTCTAGTTTTTGGGTTTAGGGTATACAATTTGGGTTTAGGGTCTAGGATTAGGGTTTAGGGTATAGTGTTTGGGTTTAGGGGTTTGAATTTGGGTTTAGAATTTAGGGTATAGGGTTTAGAATTTAAGATTTAGGGTTTAAGGTTTAGCTGGAAGCGTTAGCGTCGTTAAAATTAGCGTTTTTATTTTTTGTAAATATTTTTTGTTTAATTTAATGTTTTTTAATTAATAATCTATATGTCACTTTGATTGGTCATAAAGGGTGCGATGAATTTAAAAGTTCACCCTAGGGGTGAACCTAAGTTCTGTACTCCGTTAAAATGGCTCTTAGTTACGATTAATTATGAAAATTAATCCTAGTTTATGTACAATTAATCCCGAGCTGTTTTCTTTTCAACTATGCGGTTTGAATCTATATAGTGACAAAGCAATGATACTATCAAGAAACCGATAATCTATATTTAAAAAAAAAAACAGGAAACAGTTAATCTAGATTTTTATTTTCAACATAGCCCCTAGTTTCTTATTAATTTTACTTATTAATAAGAAAGAAAAAAAAAGATACGTCCGACTTAGACGCTTTCATTGTCACTGTTTTTGTTAGAAATCATTGCTTAATCAAACTGTACAAAATGTCACTGTTTTTGTTAGAAATCATTGCTTAATCAAACTGTATAAAATGTCTGACAATTCTTCATTCTTTTTGCTTATAACATTATTGTTTGATTTTATATGGTTTAAGTTAAACTATAGTGTTACTCAAGTATACCCTGACTCCTAGTAAAGGATTTTATAGAATGAAAAGTAATATTGTTTCTGAAAGAATAAGAAATTAAGTAATAGATAGATATCTGGAGGGAATGACAAATATATAGGTGTGTACTCTATTGTAAAAAAGGTAATATATGTGTATGCAGTACACACAATCATCCAACCACCTACTACTTGATATCATACATGGAGAAAATTATGTTTTATATCAACTTTGGTATAATGCAAACACGTGTTACGCATTTGAAAATAATAAAAACCACTACATGCATATATATATACAGCAAAAATAAATTGCTTAAATTTCTTAATTCGAAGAAGTCTAAAGTAAAATAAAGGAAAGCTAGAAATAAATTCCAAAATGAATTCTTATTATGCAGATTGCTGACATGAATCTGTAGAATTAAAATGTGAAAGACGTATTTTCTGTCACTTATTCACATCTCCAACCAATAGTGCATTAAAATATTCCAAAAGATACGTAGACATATTATTGAGTGAACAAAATAATGAGTGTATCTTTTTTGGGTGTAAATAATGAGTTTACCTTTAAACCTAACTTTTGCTCGACTATAAAAGGAGTCATTCTCCATTAGGTTTTGCCTGCCTCAAGCAAATAGAGTTTATCTCATCACTCACCAAACTTCTCTCCTCAATCTAAAGAGAGCAGAGCAGAGATCCTCTATACATAAACATAGATACATAATAGTTTTATATAACTAGAGATATATATAGTATCTATATAGAGAAGTAACAAATAATCAACAAACAAAGATGAAAGGTGGAGGAAGCAATTGTGGGAGCTTGGAGAAAATTAAACCGATATTAGCGATAATATCATTGCAATTTGGGTATGCAGGCATGTACATCATTACCATGGTCTCTTTCAAGCATGGCATGGACCATTGGGTCCTAGCCACATACCGTCATATCGTCGCTACGCTGGTCATGGCTCCCTTTGCTCTGGTTTTTGAGAGGTATCAATCACTACACATACATATATGCATAGATGAATAATTCTCTTAATTAATGATTTTGTGTTTGCAGGAAAATTAGGCCGAAGATGACACTACCAATATTCTATAGGCTTCTTGCTCTTGGAATACTAGAGTAAGTATCTTTCATTAAAATGCCATTTCTTCTTTACAATTAGAAATTTTGGTTCATACAAGTTTATTTTTATAGGGATTGTGATATTTAACACACATATATGTATGTATATTCAAGTGAAGCATTCTGTGGACCATATATAGTTTCTTCACATTTTGACAAATATATACACACTCGGATGAACATGTTTTCGGTTAGTAAGGCGTTGATTCATGAAACAAATATTATAAATCGTTTATTACATTTTTTGAGTACGGTTCTAAATGTAAAAGTTACATATTCTAGATTTATAGTTGTCATGCAAAATCATGTGTTTGGGTACGGTACTTTATTTTATTTGGGCGCTTATACGCACATCGATCTTGTATTATTCAAAACAAAAATTAGGGAACAAGTAAATTATCATTTTATTCAGAATATATATATCTATATATATATATATATTATAATTTTGGATTTACTAAAGCATAAAATAAAAGCATTTCAAATGATTCAAACTTTTACCGTGATATTATAAAAACCAAAAACATGAAAATGATGTAATTGGTAACCGTCTTAATATTGGGAATGGGATCATCACCCACAACAAACGCCTTTAATGTGAAAACTTATTGGTGCTATCCTACGTAAACGCTTTCCTTTTAATCTTTGGAAAAAGCAATCTACTTAATTAAGTATACAAACAAAAAGATGATGTGAAAATGCTATCATAATAAAATAAAATAAAATATGAATATAAAGATAATGTTTCGTTGTATAAATTCAGGCCCCTCATGGACCAGAACTTCTACTACATAGGATTAAAGTCCACGTCGGCATCGTACACTTCTGCCTTTACAAATGCACTTCCCGCAGTAACCTTCATTCTCGCCCTCATTTTCAGGTACGTTAAAATTTTATAATTTTTTACTGTGATTAGATATATTTCATAAGAAATTTTGATTATTCTGTAATATTTATATCTAGTTTATAGAGATTATAAAATATTTAAACATCCGCCTAAAATGATTACTTTCCCAACATCATTATGGCCTTTCAGCATCTTCATAATTGTTCTAACACCAATTTTTTTAACATTAAATCAGGCTTGAGACAGTGAACTTTAGAAAGATACATAGTATAGCAAAAGTGGTAGGAACGGTAATAACGTTGGCAGGAGCAATGGTAATGACTTTGTACAAAGGTCCGGCCATCGAGATCGTGAAAGCTGCACATTCTTCCTTTCACGGTGGCTCCAACACGGCCACGGGACAGCACTGGGTCACTGGAACCTTAGCCATCATGGGAAGTATCTCCACTTGGGCTGCTTTCTTTATTTTACAGGTACTTTAACTAATTAGTTAACATTATAGTTTTTCTCTTTGTAAATTAACATGCATTAACAGATTTATAGATTACTAATTAACATTTTCATTTTTTGCAGTCGTTCACATTGAAAATTTATCCGGCTGAGCTATCCCTCGTGGCGTTGATATGTGGGATTGGATCGATCCTAAACTTCGGCGTTTCGATGATATTTGTCCGCGACTTGAGCGCCTGGAAAATCGGCATGGACTCCGGCACACTCGCCGCGGTTTACTCCGTAAGTTTCAGTTAATCAACTTAATTAAATACTACACTGATTAATTCTTATCAACTAAACCTCATTCCTATTATGTGGGATATTTTTTTTCAGGGAGTGGTTTGTTCGGGCATTGCTTATTACATACAAAGCATTGTGATTAAGCAACGTGGCCCCGTGTTTACGACGTCGTTTAGTCCTATGTGTATGGTCATTACTGCTTTCCTCGGTGCCCTTGTTTTGGCTGAGAAAATCCACCTCGGAAGGTAATTATTAAATAACATTTCTTTCATTATTACTAGTTTAAGGTGATTAACAAAGTCATCATTAACGTTTTAGAGGGTTTAATTTATTGTAAATATGCAGTATAATCGGGGCAATTTTCATCGTCATTGGACTATATAGTGTAGTATGGGGAAAAAGTAAAGACGTGGTCAATCCATTGGATGAGAAAATCATCGTAGGTCAAGAGCTTCCAATCACTAACTCAGTCAAACAAACGAACGGTGATGTATTAGGATCACCAATGAACGGTCGTGATGGCTGGGGAGCACAAGTTAATGGTGTGGCTACCAGTATCTGAATCAATCCCGAAGAGAAAAAGAAAGATACAGAGACAAAGAGGTCATCTCCTTTGGGGTTGAAATTTTGATATCTTTCTTGTTGTTTTTGTGTTTTCTTCTTTGTTACTTTTACGTTTTCTAATGCTCTACTTTTAAATCTAGTAACCTTTACTTATCTGTGTTTTCTCTGTTTCTACTTTCCTGTATTTTGAAATTCCAAGGCAAATGATGAATGAATCATTTGATAAATATTTGAGCAGGACTATCTCCGTATCAGTTAGTGTATATGCATGAATGTGTTATCGCATGAGATTGATAAGGCCGCGCGAGAAACCGGTTTTCGTATCATCCTGGCTGTAAAAATCTCACGCTCACACACTTGTGTTTTGAGGAAGATTTAATGATATATATATAGTGTGCTTTGCGGAAGATTTAATGATATATATATAGATAAGGATGATAAGTTAGAGATAAGGATAAACTCATGTTAGAGTTATCTAAATATTCTAGTTCCTACTAGTTAGTCGATACTTTGTATATATACACAACTTTATACATCAATACAAGATACGCTTTCTACTCATTACATGGTATCAGAGCATACCAATTTCTGACCTAATTTGTTTTTCGATTCTGCATCCTAATTCAAGTTTCTACAAATCGTCATTGATCATTCATCGATCATGGCTACCAATTCTTCATCTACATCTACATCTACTTCTATGTCTACTACAGCCGAAAGTAATGCTTCGGATAGTTCTTATTCTCTACATCCCTCCGATAATCATGAATCATTGATTACACATGTGATCCTCAAAGGAGATAACTACTCTGAATGGACAACTAAATTTTGAAACTCTCTCCAAGCTAAGCAGAAAATCGGATTCATAGATGGCTCAATACCTAAACCATCGTCGCACCCGGACCTTGCTCGCTGGACTTTAGCTAACTCTATGATCGTGTGTTGGATACGTACCTCCATCGATCCCCTGTTCGTTCTACAGTCAACCACATACCTGATGCATATCAACTCTGGGAATCTCTTAAACACCGTTCTTCGGTCAAAAACAGTGTGAGAAAACATCTCCTAGAGGATGAGATCACAAACTGCAAACAAAATGGTGAATCAGTTCTCAACTACTACGGTCGTTTGTCTAAACTATGGAAGAGATACAAAGCATTAAATCCTATCATATTTGCAGCTGCGAAGCTTCCTCTCATATTGAAAAGAACGCGAGGATGCTAAGGTTCACAAGTTCTTAATTTGGCCTTGATGAATCTTTTTTCAATTCTATACGTTCTCAGATCATCGATGAGGACCCACTACCGGATCTCAATGTCGTTTACTCACGCGTAATCAGGGCGGAACAACATCTCCTCACTATGCGTGCTATAGAGCTGAAACAAGATGCCATCGGCTTTTCTATCAAAGCAGAATCTCTGACGGCAAATTCCAACTTATCTACTACTACACCTACAGTAAACCGTAGCCGTGATCCCAACAGGTTATGCACTCACTGCAACCGCAAAGGACATGAGGCTTCAGAATGTTTCTTACTAGATGGATATTCCGAGTGGTTCCAAGAACAGACTCGAAACTCTCCACAATCATAGAGGGGTCGAGGAGGTCGCAGCAATTCTTCTGGTGGTCGTTGTCGTGGCTGCTCCAATAACACTTGCTCTGCTCTTAACACCTTCTCCGGGAATACAATTGCTTCCTCTGACCAAATCTCAGCATTGATCAGTCTTTTACAAAACCAACAGTCTCAACTATCTACGGAGCTTGTGTCTGGTAAACCAAATTTTACTGATGTTATCATTGATACATGGGCTTCACATCATATGACTGGCGATCTCTCACTTCTTCGAGACATATATGAGACTACTCCATCAATGGTGAAGTTCCCGGATGAACGAGCAACAAGATCAACTAAATCAGGCACTTCATCATTGAAGTCTCAGTGTTCACTGCTCAACATTCTATATGTTCCAGATTTTGATTGCACTCTAATCTCAGTCTTTAAACTACTAAAAGCAGACAAATTGTATAGCTGTTTTCACTGATACATTATGCTTTTTGCAGGACTATTTCTCGAAGACCCTGATTGGAGCATGTTAAGAGCAAGAGAGTGTGTATTACTTTGCGGGTGTCACGGTTGCAAGGTCTCATCGAACTGGAAAGGACAAGACATATTCTTCAGTACATTGGGATCAACATCTTGGACATCCTTCCTACATACTTTATCTTCTCTACCAGTTTTAGATAATTTAGCTGTCGATTTTTCTCATACTGATTCTTGTGACATTTTTTTGCTGTCTAAACACACACATGAGGTTTTTCAAGAAAGTTCTAATAAAGCAGTTACACCTTTTGAGTTTGTTCATTGTGATGTTTGGAGTTCATATCGTACACCAGCATCATGTGGTGCCGTCTACTTTATCATTATAATCGATGATTACTCGAGAGCAGTATGGATTCATCACATGCTCAAAAAATCAGAAGTTGCTCCTATACTCAAAATTTTATGTGCTGTGAGTCTTCGACAATTTGGTCATCAGGTCAAAACTTTCAGGACAGACAACGGAACAAAATTTGTGGCACTGAAACAATATTTTCAACAGGAAGGAATCAAACATCTGAAATCCTCTGTTGACACCACAGCAAAATGGTAGGGTTGAGAGGAAACATCGCCACATACTCAACGTATCCCATGCTTGCATGTTCCAAGCTCATCTACTTGTCACTTTCTAGGGCCAATGCATCCTCACAGCAGCTAACCTAATAAACTGCACCCCTACTAAGCTACTAAATGGATGTACTCCATACGAACTACTTCATGGCACTCCGCCAAAGCAAAGCCTTTTACGCGTGTTTGGTTGCCTCTGCTACGCCCAACGTCGCCCTCGTAACTCAAACAAGTTTGATGTTCGAAGCCGTAAATGTATATTTGTTGGCTACCCATATGGCAAAAAGGCATGGAATGTGTATTATTTTGAGGATAATGTATTCTTCACAAGCTGCGATGTAGTATTCTTTGAGGACCAATTCCCTGGCTTGTCACCCCCACAAACAGACCCATCAATGCCTCTTACGGATCTTACAACTGATGACTGGTTATCTCTGCCACCGTCTCAACCAACACCACAACATCAGTACCGATAGCGACAACTAATCCTTCTACTACTACTATACCTTCAGCACCAACTGCTCTACAAAATACTAAGGTCCCAACAGACACGATTGTCTCACCTCCTACAACACTACCACCACCCACTACACCATCATCACTATCAACTTCACCACTACCATCTTCTACATTACCATCATCATCTACACTACTACCTTCTCCTACACCTTTACCATCTGCTGCTTCACCATCATCACCTCAACCGCCATCGCCTTTAGCAACGACCGATACTACAAAACCACTTATAGAACCAACATCTCATGGACTTCCTGAAATACTAGGATGTGGACACCGGCAATGAAAACCATCAATTCTTCTCAAGAACTACATAGTTAATGCAACTCAAAGTAATACACACACTCTAGCTACTCCCGACTCCACTCTTGGTTCCTCTACGATCTCAAGTAATAGCCTTTATCCTATTGCAAACTACTTGTCTGGCGTCATGTTCTCTTCTAGCCATAAGGCGTTTGTTGCAGCAATTACATCAGCTGCTGAACCAAAGAGCTATGCATAAGCCATAGAACATGAAGTCTAGCGAGATTCCATGGTTGACGAGCATAATGCTCATGTTGAAAATGGCACATGGGAAGTAACTACACTACCTCCAAGAAAGAAATTGATCAGCAGTAAGTGGCTCTACAAAATCAAATATCATGCCAACGGTAAACCAGCACGCAACAAATCCAGACTCGTAGCGTGTGGGAACCGGAAAAGAAAAGGCTTGGACTATACAGATATGTTTGCTCATGTCACAAAATCTACTACAGTCTGTGTTCTTTTGGAAATCGCAGTTTCTAAACTGTGGGAAGTACATCAGATGGACGCTCACAATGCCTTCCTTCATGGAGACTAGGAAGAAGAAGTTTACATGAAACTTCCACAAGGCTTTCAAGGTTTAGATCCTACCAAAGTTGTTCAACTCAAGAAATCTATTTACGGACTTAAGCAAACTCCAATGTGCTGGTTCTCAAAGCTCAGCACTGCTCTGAAATCGTATGGCTTCACTCAGAGCAAACCAGACTACTCTCATTTCTCCTACATACGCAGCAAAATCAACTTTCACATACTCATTTATGTTGATGAATTTCGAATAGCCAGCAATGACATGTCGATTCTTCAGAACTTTAAAAACTATTTGTTCAATTACTTCCACATGAAGGATCTTGGCAAGCTTAAATACTTTCTCGACATTGAGGTTGCACGAAATAAAGAGGGAATCTTCCTATCTCAACGAAAGTATTCCCTTGATATCATAACCGATTCAGGGTTACTTGGCTGCAAACCCTCTTTTACTCCTATTGAAATCAACCATAAAATTGCTCTGGCAAAAGGCACACCACTTACCGACCTTGCCCCTTATCACAAACTGGTTAGACGATTTGTTTACTCGCCCAGAATTGTGCTACGATGTTCACATATTATCCCAGTTTATGAATCAACATCTGCAGGAACATTGAGAAGCTTCTCTCCGGGTGGTCTGATACTTAAAAGGTTGTCCATCACAGGGAATTCTACTACGCGCTGATTTGGATTTACAAGTTACAGCATACTGTGATTCTGATTAGAGTGCTTGTCCTCTAACTCGCAGGTCGTTGAGTTCTTACTTTGTCCTTCTCGGTAGGTCGCATGTCTCCTGGAAAACCAAGACGCAATACACAGTTTCAGCTTCCTCTGCAGAGGAAGAGTATCGGTGCATGGCCTACACTTTGCGCAAACTCAAATGGATGAAATGAATGCTCACATCATTCGGTATCTCTTCGTGGACCAATGCGCTTGTTCTGCGACAGTCAGGCAGCTATATATATTTCTGCAAACCCGGTATTTCACGAGCATACAAAGCACATTGAAAATTATTGTCACCAAGTGTGAGATGCTGTTCAAGAAAAATTAATCTCAATCGAGCATATCTCCACCAAAGAGCAACCAGTTGATCTACTTACTAAGCCATTACCTTATACTACATTTTTTTATCATTTGTTCTAGTTGGGGATCCAAGACATCTCTCTTCCAGCTTGAGGGGGAGGGGGGGGGGGGGGGTATAGAGATAAGGATGATAAGTTAGAGATAAGGATAAACTCATGTTAAGAGTTATCTAAATATTCTAGTTCCTACTGGTTATAGGAGTCGATCCTTTGTATATGTACACAACTTTGTACATCAATACAAGATACGCTTTCTACTCATTACAATATATGTGGACGGTACTCAGAGAATAGTTGAGTGTTATCGGTGCTGGACCAATTTGCCAAGATTTCAGGACATAAAATAAGTTTAGAGAAGTCCACGATCTTCATGGAAGGAATAATTCAGAGTGCAAGGGATGCAATTTTGGCTAATTTTCCGTTTGAAGTAGGGCAGCATCCGGTGAAATGCCATTGCTAAGAAACAATTGAAAAGTCAGGACTATATACCACTGATAGAAATGATCCGGGCCAGATTCAATACATGGACAACTCTACTTCTCTCAATCACAGGAAGATTAAAACTGATAAGATCTGTTCTTACGAGCATAACAAATTTCTGGTCGTCTGCGTTTAGGAAACCTTGATCATGCGTTAAAAATATTGTAAGCTTATGTGCGGCTTTTCTCTGGTCAAGACCAGTGTTTAACTTGCACAAAGCAAAGATAGCCTGGCCAAACATATGTAAGTTGAAAACGAAGGAGGACTTGGGTTGCGTAGTTTAAAGGAAGCAAATATGTTTGTGGGTCTAAAGCTTATATGGAGACTGCTAAACTCAACTTCCTTCTAGGGAAAATGGCTACACAAAAACGTAATTAAAAGAAAGTGTGACAACCCGTCCCGTGCAGATCAGTTGGTGACAACTCGTCCTGTGGGAAGGTTGTTAAAAGGTGAGGTCATGGGTTCGAGGAACGCCAAGCGCACCAACAACCTAATTATAGAGTCAGTGAGGGCTATAAGTGAGGGGTTGGGGTCAATGCTCTGCAGGGCCATCCTCGGGTCTAGGGGACGGGTGGGGTCCACGGGACAGGTTGTTACAGAAAGTCTCTCTGGGAAATTTCAGGGCGAACACTAGCAGGATATTGGATGTGGAGGAAACTTCTAAAGTTCTGAGAGGTCGCAAAAAAGTTTTTCAGATCAAACTTCCTTCTGGTATGAGAACTGGTCTGATCGGTATGAGAACTGGTCTGATCTTGGGGGTGCTAGCGGACAGTTTAGGACACAGCGGATGCATTGATATGGGTATCACTAGCGGCACGACAATGGTAGAGGTCATTCATCGGGATCAAAGAAGACGAAGACACATAGTCAGTTTGTTAATTGAGTCACTGATTGAAAAAAAACAGAGACTTAAGAAAGGATCAAGATGATGTTTGCTTGTGGAAAAGAAGGAAAAATATAAGCAGGGTTATCAACAAAGGAGACATGGAATATTATCAGAACAGATCATCCACGATATCACTAGACAGAAAGCATATGGTTTCCACACACTACTCCCAAATATGCTTTCATTACTTGGGTTACAATTCTCAATCCACTCTCTACAGGCGATCACATGTAGAGCTGGAAATTTTACTTTTTACCCGCGGGTCCCGTTCCGTTTGACCCGCTGCGGGCCGGGTGCGGGTCGGCCATTTCGAAAAATTCAACATGCGGGTGCGGGTCGAGTCGATTCTACGCGGGGCGGGTGCGGGTCGGTCGATTTTGAATCGCGGGTACCCGCTAACCCGCAAAAAAAGTAAGAAAATTTCAAAAAATAATAT
Source organism: Brassica napus (assembly GCF_020379485.1). Classification (NCBI taxonomy): domain Eukaryota; kingdom Viridiplantae; phylum Streptophyta; class Magnoliopsida; order Brassicales; family Brassicaceae; genus Brassica; species Brassica napus. Next base: position 2,068,585 of record NC_063449.1, on the reverse strand, counting down.
ATATTTTCGTAAAAAATATATAAAATATTATAAATTCAGAAAATAATATATAATTTTATTGTTTTATTAAAAAAATAAGTATTATATTATTAAAATATAATTAAAATAATTATTTTATTAAAATTTATATTACCTGCAGGTCCCGCGGATTATCCGTAAACTTGGACGGGGCGGGTGCGGGTATGTGAATCTTTCTTTGCGGATCATGTGGGTCGAAGTTTTGAATGAAAAACAATGAGTCGACCCGCGGGTTGGCGGGGCTGGCGGGGCGGGTTGACCCGCGAACCCAGCTCTAATCACATGTCCAAGTGGAATAACCAGTCAAAAATCTCATGTGTTCTTTGTCAAGCGCCACTGGAAACAAGGGATCATCTCTTTTTCAGTGTAACCACTCAGAGAAAATCTAGGATGTCCTCTTGTGGCATCATGAAAAGTCATTACACAACCAGTTGGAATACGATCACTACACTTCGTGGAAGCCTTGATCATCACTCGTGTCTTTTCCTAAGATATTGTTTCCAGGTAACTATTCATACAGAAGGAGAGGAATCAAAGAAGACATGGTGAACCGGCATCACCAATACAAGGGCTCACAACAACCATTGATAAAATATCAGGAACCGCCTCAGTCTGCTATGCACATGGGAAATCCAAAATATGAAGACATTCTTCGATTTTGGTTTGCCACAATTGTTTAGGTCATAAGATTTGTATCTTTCCTTTCAACTTATTAATCAGGCGCTGCACTTGATGTAACGCAGTTTTTGGTGATAAATTTTACATTCATTCAAAAATAAAAATTGAGCTTAAAAAATGGTCAAATTATATAAAATCCAAGAATCTAATGTGAAAATTTGATACATTACTAAATAAAGGCGTTTGTTTTGTAAACTTGATAAATTAGAAGCAATGTAATCTGCGCCGGAAAGAGTATATGCCATTTGCAATTTATCAAATCTTAGAGTATCAATCTATGTAGGTATTCAATTGGGCTATAATAAAAATATTTTTTTTTTAAAAAGCGAAAGAATGCTATGCAAACGCCTTCTTTCTGACTTAAGGACTCCATGGGTTGTTTATCTAGCAGTGCCAGATCACCAAGAAAATAATGTATGTTAGTGTTATATAGATGGTTCATGGAATGACCAAGATAAATTTCCAGGTTAAAGATGGCGCTCCTTTACAGGAGAGACAACTAGCAATATTATTGGGTCTAAAACTGACTCAGAATTTAAAATGGGTTTAATCAGATTTGCAATGTGTTACTATATCGGAATATGGCTAAATTTGGATGAAGTTTCTGTAGTATCCGAATATGGCTAAATTTCATGCCCATCTAAAATTTTATAAATAATAAAACATATATTAAAAAGTACTGCAAACATTATTAATGCTACATTCTGACAGATGATTAAAATACACCGATCCACAAATTACATGTGTATTATATAACTATTTTGTAATGATATAATTATATGATCAATTAATATTTTTTAAAATAATATATTAATCTCTTTGTTAATTAAATATAGGTTGGATCATTTTTCTTTGACAACATAAAATTGTTCTATTACTCAAATAAGAGGTGATTTGGAAAACCAGTGATAAGCCATGGATTTTTCCTATTTTTTCTCATGGTTTATAAGTGTTTTAACTACTATGTATTATATTCTAGAGTCTATTTAGTATATTTATAAGATCAGGAGTGATTTGGAAGAAAGTGATGATTTTGAAGCATTTTGGAGATCTTTGGAGAAAGTATCTAAGCTGACCATCGAGCACGACCATCGGTCGACATTGAAGAGAAATAATCGATCGATGTTCACATCGTGACATCGATCGACGGCGAAACGCGCAGTAGCCCGTTTGGTCCAAGCCGACTTAAAGCCCAAGTCTTCACCAATTTACAAAATTACCCCTGACGAGTTTTACCCTAATTATATAAGCTTGCTAACATGTTAAAGGCAAAGTGTGCTTTCTTGTTTTACTATTTTCACATCAAAAGGTTTTCTAGGATTTTTAGATTGGAGAGAAGATCCAAAGAGATTTGTGATTGGAACTCCATTAATATCTATCTATTTATCTATGCAGTTTTTATACCTAATTGTTGTTATGAATTGCTTAGCCATGTCTGAGTAGCTCTCTTGTTAGGTTTAGGGTTTAATAGTTTATGAGGGATTAGCCACAACTATAGATTGCTAAGCTGTAATATTCATCATTAGGATTGTCATTAAAGCATGTTTCTAGTTTAGCTAGCTAGAACTTGATCTAGGAGTTTGAGGTACAGGTCATCACTTGCATCTCACCCTGAATCCATCCTAATTGAGCTAAGATTGCTAGAGTAAGGCGAGAGCTGATCTAGGAAGCTTAGTGAGCACATTCAACATGCGCGTTAAAGCTTGGCCAAACGCGTCGATCGATATTCTAATCGAATAATTGGTTGACGGTTCAACAAGTGTATCGATCGATATTCCTATAGAATCATCGATCGACACTTATATCTGGTCAATAGACAAACCTAGAAAGCGAGAGCCTATCGGTTTGTTTATAAGTGCTGAGCTCTATAGTATCATGTATACAACTTGTTAAACATCTATAGAATTATATCCTGATTACCTGAATAAAAACCCTAAGTCTAGCTATTTTCATCTATGTACCAAAACCCCCCAATCAAATCAATCGAGCAACTGCCTTGCTCACAAACCTCCTTTTACATTTAATCATAATCAACCTAGCTTAATCAATCTGATTAGATTTATTAGGTTCTGATTAGATTTATTAGGTTCTCTAGCTCCCTGTGAATTTGATCCCTAAGTACTACAATTGAACCTCTTATTTGAGAGAGTAATTCACTCATTAGGGTAATTTGAGTGAGATCAGCCAGACAAACATATACCAACCAATAAAACAAAAAACTCTATAAAAATATTGTACAGTTCTAGCTTATGAATCAACAATTTCATTTTGGGCCCTAGGGATGTAGGATAGCTTGAAATATTTGAATATTTTTTGCAAAGCTGCTATCTCTTCCAAATTTGTTGAGAATCTTAGCCAAGCGTGGGGATCCTCAATCATGGAGATCAAATATTTGCAATCCGATCCAAAATTCTGTCAAGTAGAATGATGCATCATGCTTTCGATTGCCCAACCAAGTTCTTCTAGCTCTAAGTGTAAGGATGATAGTCTTATGATTTGATTTTTCGTGCCCATAAGCTGGATTTGTCCAGTTTTGTATTTTCAGACTCATGCACATCCACTATATTGTGATGTAGAAAAATATGAACCATTCACCATACAATTATTTTGTAAGCATACAACTTGTGGAACAATTCAAATTGGTGATTGCTCCTCTCTAGTGGTTGTTGCATGTGCATTAAATCAATCTTGATATTCTGCTTTCGCATGTCTAATCAGCTCTAAAATTTCCATGTATATTCTTCTGAATATCTTATCATTCTTAGTTTTTTTTAAAGATTCCAAATTTTTCATGGATAATGATCTATCCACCTCAAAATCGGCAATACCATTTTTTTGCCGGAAGTGGTAATCTTGATTGGTATAGAAAATCTAAACTGGAAAGATGTCTAGACTAGATGATGTAGACAATAAATTTCATGTTTATAAAGTTGGGGAGCATTCAAAAATATCATCAGTAACAAATTCATCAAGCTCTCCACATCTAAGACAATGATTGTCACATCACACATGACAGCATATCAAATTTCTTGTTACCGCTACATGTCTGAATACAATTTGCCATATAAGATGACGGATCTTCTAGGGAGCATTAATTTCCAAGCAAAAACTTGAAGATCAGTAATACAAGGCTCAAAGTATATGATTTCACCTCTACGCTCTAGGATAATTCTAGCTACCCAATATCCCGACTTAACAGTATACTGGCCACTATTCGTAAAGTGGTATTTGCTAGCAACAACATAATGGAAGCAGTCAATCGATGTGTGGCTCAGCTTATGGCCAAGCTCCGAATAAGAGGTATGTCACCCGCAACAACAAAAATTTCAAGTATTTCCACATTCCAGTCCTTTATCTCCCCTATAATAAATTCAATCATTGTCATTTTTTTGGTGAACTACATGACATTTGGCTAGGCTGGCCTCGCATGTAACCGGAATCCAAGGATCCTACCATGCTTTAATTTCATAACTTGAATGAATCTTATTGCAAATCCCCAAAGCCAACAATGATATTGCACATAAGAGGGATTATATGTTAAAAAAAATCGCAAAGGGAGTTAAGCCTTTAGTACTTGCAAAGTATTACTTGAGACATCAGAGAATCAGGAAACTGAACTAGTCTCCAAAATTGCTTTGCCAGCAAAACCAGATTAAACACATGGATCATACGGAATCCAAGACTACCCTTATCTTTTAATAATAACATTTTCTTTTATTTCGCCCAATGAAAGCTTCTTTTTGGTGGATTCTAACTCTACCGCACAGTGTACAGTAGCTTATTTATTAAATCCAGTATTTTATATGTAAAATATTTATGAGACATAATTTTAATAATTAAAATGATAAACATAAAAGTTCACATGATTATTTAAAAGATACATAACTGTAGGGACGGAACTTTGAATATAAAGATTTGAATAATAAAACTATGTATGTAAAGTTTTACTTTTCAAAAGCTTAAAATTTGAAGTTGTAATGTTTTGATGTTGCTTTTGAAATAGACAAAATCTTATATTTATAATTATAAAAATGTGGTTAGATAACTATTAATCTCCATATCCTCTAATAACGTCACCACTGTCCGAGTTCAGCACCGTATCTTATGCCACCGTATCTTATGCCACTACCAAATATTGTGCACCGTATCTTACTGCACAATATCTCTTTCTCCATATAGTAAGTTCCGTTCTATTTAATCTAATTCAATCTATTTATATTTGGTTTCTTCTTCTATAAGTATTCTTCAATATAAAAACAGAAACCTCTGCTACAAAAGATTGTTGCTTTCCATGTATCTACGATCGCTACTTTTTCTGTAATCATCACAACCACCTCTTTTTCCGTTGTGCCCTTCCGCCATTACCGTTTCCTTTGATTTTATTACCGTCGGTTCCTTTTCCATCTACTACCGTCGTTTTTTTTTTTTTTTTGCAACTGACTACCGTCGTTTTATTACTTCAGTTCATTTGTTTACGTGTAACTTGTAATAAAGGAAGTGAGAAGAAAGTGGAAGAAATGATAGGATTAAAATGTCAAAATCAATGTTGTTATAAACCAAAACGATGATCGACCATGGACCAGCCCGTACTGCAGGCCAATCCGGGACATGATAAAGACAATCAGAGACTATGTGTTTATCTAGTATATATTCCATGTATATCTGTAACATAGTGTTTATCCTTATCCTTATCTTGTTATGATAAACATGACCTTATGACGGTCTAATACCTTGTATATATATGGACCTTCTGGTCGACAGTAATGATAACAGAAGTATTTTCCCAACACTTCATTTACAACATGTTATCAGCACGACATTGCTCTCATAAACCCTAACCCTAAAAACCAGAAATAAATCCGAGCAGTAAAAACCCTAATTCCCGACAAACTTCAAACAGCTCTATCCCTCAACTCCGGTGGATCCAGACGACGAGCCAGATACCAAATTAAAGCTCTTGACGAGACGAAGCCAACGCCGCTAACCCCGCATCAATCGGAGTTCGGACGCGCCCCCACGCTCAGCTACAATACAGGCGGAAAATTTGTTCCAGAAACCAAAATCTCTCTCAACCATATACCAGTCTCCTATTCCAACAAGCAGCAACAAAAACAATAATTCCGAGCAATCCATCAGCTAACCAGGAAGATCTCTAACTGATAGACCGATCAACCATCAAAAGTTTTCAGGTATCATCGAAAACTCATCTAAAACCCATAAAGTATTAAATACCCCCATCCGCAGCCATGTAGCTATATTTAGCAACATGTCTCTGCAAATAAAATAAAACGAGAAACCATAAACTCTTTAAAATCTCGAACCTGAACTTGTTTTGAACCTGTTCTTAATCTGAAACTGATTTTAAAATTGTTTAAAACTTTTCCTGATGATAGTTTCACATTAGAACTGTTTAGGATTGAAAGTTAAACAATTTTTTTAAAAAAATCTGACTGCTATATGTTGAAAGAAACCGACTGTTACTTGCTTAAACTTATCATTATTGTCCTGTTTAATGTTCTTATCTGATCTGAATCAACTAGAACTGTTAAGGACTGCATGTTACATAATTTTTTTTTGAAAATCTGATCATGGTTTCATAAATTAATCCGAGGTTTTACCTCCTGTTCTTGTCTGAGAAATTTGTTTTCCTGATGATTGATAACGACTAGAACTTGATTAGGATTGAAAAAATATTTTTTTAATATTTAAAATCGAAATATCAGAGATATATCTGAGAAAATATATTTATTTTTAAATCGAAAAGTATATAATAAATTGCTTGAATAAATCAAAACTTCCTGATTTATTTTTTTAAGTCACAATAATTTTTGATTTGATTATTTTTCGAAAAAAATAATAATAAATATATGGTATATTTTTCGAAAACCCTAACCTGATTTCATGATTGAATTGGTTTGCTTGATTGCATATTGTTTGCATACTAATATTGCATACTGAACATGAAATCTCGACTGTTAGGGATATAGATCATTCATAGTTTTCAAGCAATCTGATCTGAACTGAAAAAAAAAAAATCATTATACTAAATGATCCGATCCAATGGGATGAAGAAAATATGGAACATTTTCCTGATCATCTAAGATAGAATCCCTAAAGGCCTTGAAACCTTGTGTTTGAAATAAGAGGACCTTAAATCTGAAAAATACATTGATCCACACCTTAAACCGTATGGTTTTAAGAAAATGCATCATTTAGAATTTTTTTTTCTTTTGGTCCATGTGTGGCATTGATATGAAGCATGAAAAAATTCAAAAAGATTACTTGATTAAGACCTGTTTTGAATAATGATTTCAGATGTCGAGTTTCATACCCTCAGATTACAAAGCCCTTGATCTCTCTGGAGATAATTATCTTGATTGAGCTATAAACACTTCAGCCGTCTTGAAGTCTAGAGGACTTGGGAAGTGCATCAAGTATGGCAATGACACCCTTGCGTGTGAAAGACACAGAGCCATAATGATTATGCGACACCATCTCTGTGAGGACCTAAGAGACGAGTTTGGATATGTTAATGATCCTCATAATCTCTGGTCATTTTTGAATTCTAGATTCTGTGAGCCATTGTTGCACGAATCCAAGAAAAAATGGGAAGCTCTAAGGTTCCAGGATTATGAATCCGTGGACAATTATCACTCTGATCTTATGAGAATCACCTATAGTCTTAGACTATGTGGTGAATTGGTAACAAACGAGGATTTGTTAAACAAAACTCGTGACACATTCCATTCAGAGGAAGTGTTGTTATCCCATCAGGCCAAAGGTTTCACCACCTATTATGACATGTTCTCATATTTATTAGACATTGAGCAAAAGAAGCAGAAAAGGATGGATAACATCAGACAGTTTAATGACATCATGGAGATATATTATGAAGTACTAGACAGTGAGATGAAAATCCCTGAAGCTAATAAAGCCACATTTGATAAGAAGAGATCTGAGGAGGATTCCGAGTGGACACTCATGGACCATGAGGTCGGATTATACATTGAATAATTTTCCGACATTCTGATTTAAATGTTTTCATATCTGATTTGATTTATTTGTTATTCATTTATGTTATTGAAATAATAAAAACAATTTTGTTTTTATATATTATCTTGCTTGGTCTTGCTTGATGATTCTTGATTAAATAACAAATAAAACCTTAATAAAAGGATAATCAGTCCACTGATAGTTGATTTCATGCATGGTTTAACTTTACCTTGATTGTATAGGTTTAACTTTACCTTCCTGCGATCACATAAAATCAATTTTTGGGTGTAGACTAATGAGTCAGTTCACTGATAGATTGATTTCTCGCATAGATTTAACTTCATCTTGATTGTATAGGTTCAACTTTACCTTCCTACAATCACTTGAAATCAATTAATTGGTACTGACAATGGCAAAAGACACGACATTATTCAGACCCATTGAGTTATAAAGATTTATAGCATTCTACATTGAACCAGTGAGCAAAGAAAATACGATTCCTTTCAGATTTTTAAAAAATCGCCTAAAAGCATTATGAATGCCTATACCCATATTTTCTACTGATTTATCTTATGCTAAGGATCAGTATGAAAGAGGCATAAAGCCATGGTAACCAGTATGGTTCACCACGAAATAAACACTTATGGCATGACCAGATTAGCCATCTTGATCCAAAACATGATGAAAAATTAATTAAGGCACAAAAGTGATCCCATAAAATCTCACAATGTGTTATAAGTACACAAAAGGGAAAATCACTAAAATAATTAAGGCTCCACTGTCCTAAGCACTACGAAATTATGAGTATGTTCATGAGGGGGAGAGAGAGAGGACTAAAACCCACAGTCCATGATCATATCATAAATTCGGATTCCATGGTTTACAACCATAATATACACGGCTGGAAAGCTTTAAAAGCCTTCACTAATGGTACATCACCGACGTCCAGCCTAAAGCTTAAGGACATTATGTATATAAATATTGATTCACATCAGGCCATACATGTAAGCATAGACATTCCCACCTCTGAATGATTAAGGGTCATAAACCAGACATATACACAAACCATCTTAAGAAAATACGAATATTCCACCACATATATGTGTGCCATTTAAGATGGAACCTCAGATGAGGATTGGGAATATATATTAGATAAATAAGACTTCCTCCACGAAACTATAATGTATCTTGTGCCAAACATGGATGATTTATTCAAGTGGCCAAGAACACAGATTACAAAAGATAGTAATCTGATTATCCAACTTTGAAAGAAGAAAGTTATCAGGCTGATAAAGAGTAAAGAGTAAAAGAGAAATATAATGGTATCAACCATAGTTTTCTTGGCAAGATCCTCAGACCAAAGATTATGATCTAGACGTTCTAAAAGAATATGATCAAAAGATAAAAAAGCTAGCAGAAATATATGCCAGACACACTGACCCGAAAAGAAAAAATGACTATGTCATACCAGCTTAAGCACCACGAATTAGATGTCTAAGAGACACAATCAAGTTGCTACAATGTCTATTAGAGATAGACAAATAAGTTCCAAATAATAAGGAACCTCGGAAAGTAATGAAAGGTGCTCAGAATCGTACAAATCCGAGTTCATAAGAGAAACCAGTTCAGACAGAGAAATAAGGTTGCGCAACCACACATCTAAGGTACCAGACCATGTAGTTTGGGACGCCAAACTGCAAGGTATAAAGGTCTTGGATAATAAGATCTCAAAATCTAATTAGATCATGTCTGGAACAGTATGAAACTAAAGATAAAGAGTGTTAACACCAAAGATGTATTTACATACATAAGAGCTCATAAAAGATTGTAGTACTTGGGATTTGAAGGATATAACCTGAGGATCATGAACCCACGTAGAGTACTCATAAAACCTATATAGGGACGTGGGGTGTTCAAAGAATTCAAAGTAATTATAAGACAGATGGGCGTAGTAACCATGTACATACAGAAAAGCCATCTAAGAAAGAAACCAGTGAATGGATCTTGTGAGATAAGAAATTCCGTGAGATTAAAGGACATGACCACATGGTATAGTGTGTCCATGTTCCTTCTAAATAACGTTCAAGTATAGCTTGATTACACAAGGATACTCACAAGGACCAAGGAACAATTTATAAAGAGATATGCTCCTATATGGTGGATGCTACTACAGAAAATCAAGTTTGATTTTGTCTGGATATTTACTAAAGAAATAATGGTGTAGTAAGCAGCAAATGGATCACTGGATAAAGGTATCAACGTACCATAGAAATATGAGAAAGAAATTCTCATAGAACAAGCTTTGTTCCTAAGTTGTTTATGGATTGTAATATACAGCAGCTGTAAGTAATATGAAAGACTAAGTATTTACTTAGTGCAGTCAGTCCATACAGAAAATATTATAATTCCTTGTAATCATAATAAAGACCAACTGAGAGAAAAAGGTTTAATGGTTCAAAGGTTCAATAATACAAGTTATCGATTGATTAAACAGGCTATGTTTTACATATGAAAAGTCTGTAGAAAAATCATAGCCGTGTGTGTGTGTGTGTATGATTAAGTCAGCACGTCTAAGTGAGAACCATAAACCAGGATAGTGACCAGAAGGATGTCTGGTCGTGGCTTAATGATTATAAGCATTGCTAAAGCAAGAAAAGATCGATAACCATGTACAAAGGACATGAGTGTATGACTGCGAATTCATTGTGTGATGAGTTTCACTGCAGCAAATAATTATTGATGGTATGACCTTAGACACTCATGATTATGAACGAATATAGACAAGGTCTATAGCTCAACCACTACAAGAAAACATATTTTTTACTAGGGCAGTATTCGTTGTAAATTCGTCGTAAACGGGGTGTTACGACGAATTAACGTCGAAAGACGTTTCGTTGTTAAACGTCCGTCGTAACGGAGGTTTCGTCGTAAACGACTCGTTACGTTTACGACGAAATATATTCCTCGTAAAGTGCAGGGAAAGGATTCGTCGTAAACGCCACGTAAGACTTCGTCGTAAATCCCACGTAATTATTTCAATGTAAAGCACACGTAAATACTTTCGTTGTAAATCACTCGTAAACATTTCGATGTAAAATCCTCGTAAATATTTCGATGTTAATCACTCGTAAACATTCGATGTAAACTCCATGTAATGTTTACGAGGAGTTTACATCGTTTCTTATTATATTATTATTAATTAGTATATAATAGATTTTAATTTATATTTAATATTCAGAATTTAAAATAATTTAAATTTTAAAACAAAATATGAAATTGGAAAACATATTTTTAAAAAGTCATACAATAATATTTAAATTCATAATACAAACAGAAAAAAAAAAACTACATATTGTCGAAGTAGTTGGTGGGGTTGCTCGGCTGTTGACGGGTTGGATCGGACTCTTGGGGATCTCGTGGTGGCATTCCAAGAGCGGCTCGTCTCTCACTCAACATTCTCTGCATAACCGGGTTTCCCACGGCCATCACGTCTAGCAAATCCTCAAGAGAGTCTAAACGAACCTGCTGGCTATCCATTTGAGCCTTCTGGCTATCCATTTGAGCCTTCATCTGAGCAGTCTCTTCATCCCGTCTCGAAGTGTATGACGAAGTTGCCCTTGCAACTTCGTTAACAGAGCCTATACCGACTATCCGTCCCTTCTTTTTAGGAGCCACCTATAAAATCAAAACATATATTAATATAGTTAATTATGTTAAAATATTTAAAATAATGTAAACTAAAATTTTAAGTTACCTCTTCGAAGATTCTGTCGACCTCTTGGGTGGACAATGTGACTGGTAATCCATCGGGAGACTCCTGGGTTAGTTGCGTCTCCCGTTCTTCAATCCGACCAGCCACTGTTCGGAAGAGTTTCTCAGATGCAGGATCCACAAAAACTCCGTCGGATGTGGCGTGAGTCATCTTGAATAGGTCAGACAGAGAAGGTAAGACTCTCGTCTTCTCGAACTACAAAAAAAAAATTAAATTAAATATTATAAATTATATTAATTGAATATTTTAAAATATATATTAAAAACAAAACTTACAGCTTCTAGACGGACTCCTGCATGAGGTTTTTGTCCGGTTCTGTGAAGCATGGGCAAATGACCATCTTTATCCTTCGTCCTTCGAGAAGCCGAGCACGAATTGGCCTTTCTGATCGAAGAGGGGTGCTCCCAATAGGCGATGAGGCCATCCCACACATCCGTCGTGAGCTCAGTGGGCTTTCCCTCATACCCGTAGATCTCCCACTTGTCCTTCCAATCAGAGACTGTGTTGCAGAGGCGTATCTTTGCCTTTGCAACGAATTCCGCCTTCACCCTCTCGGTGATTCCCAAAGACCAATGCCACTTTTGCTGAAACATAAAAATTTTGAAAAAATTACAATTAATAATAAATATTAAAAAAAAAAATATATATATATATATATAAAGTGAAAATTTAATTAAATTTAAAAATCTTACCGCAAAACATTTAAACCACGTGATCTTAACGTGATTTGGTGTCTTGCTCCAGTTCGGGTATGCCCCGTCGTAGTAACCCTTAATCGTCGCCGAAACGCTCCGGCTAACACGGTTGTTAGCCCCAAACCTGAAAAAAAACAATTTAACCGTTACAAAATAAAAATTAATTAAATTTTAAAGTAATAAAAATTAATAACTTACCAATAAGTTCCTCGGGGTCTATCGGGGTCTAGAACATCCAAACCCTCCCGTCCAGGCTGGGCAAGCAAATCCTCCACCGTATATCTCGCGAAGGGAGCATATGAAGGCACACGCAAATCCGGATGAACTGCACCTTCTGGGACAGGCTCAGGTGCAGCCGCTGGAGGAGGAGGTGGAGGCATCTGCGGTGGAAGAGGAGGACTCGAAAAAACTCTCTGAGAAGTCTGAGAGTCTGGAACTGCATCGGAAGACGATGGACCGGAAGAAGATGTACCGGAACCATCGCCAAACAACTGGGCATAAGTAGGTGCTGCTGGTTTCCTTCTAGGAGCCATCTAAAAAAAATTTAAATAAATTTAATCAATTATGACGACATAATTAAAAAATTATTCCGTTACCTAACTAATCACCTAAACTATAGGATTCCGTCATCTAACTAATCACCTAAACTAATTATCTAAATAATCACCTAAACTAATTACCTAACTAATTAATAACCTAAACTAACTTAAAAAAAAAAAAAAAAGGAGGGAAGAGAATGTACCTTAGGGAGAGGAGAGGAGTTTAGGAGGAATGGACGAGGCAGCCTCGTCTCGGCGTCCCAATATATAAAAAATGTTTCGTCGTAAACGCGACGTAACATTACGACGAAGTTACCAGGCCCGCGTTTTTTCATTTACGACGAAGTTACCAGGCCCGCGTTTTTCGATTTACGACGAAATTACGTCGAAACGTCGGTTTACGACGAATTTACAAGGCCCACGTTTACGACGAAGTTACCAGGCCCGCGTTTTTCCATTTACGACGAAATTACGTGGAAACATCGGTTTACGACGATTTTACAACGCTTAACCCTAAACACCGAGAATGAAATCCCTAAACCCCAAAGTCACATATCATCTAACATCATATCTCTTCTTCTCTACTACTTTGTGCTCTTTCTCCAACTTAAACTCTAAAACCCTAAAACTCCAAATAATTTTTTAAAATTAACACAAATACATATTATATAAAACAACATTTGTTACACATACATTAGGATGGTAAAAAAACAATATTTCTTTAAACATACGTTACAATAGAGAAATACAACATCAGAGACATATATTACATCACTCTAAATCGTTTTCGTTCTCATCAATATTACATCACTCTAAATCGTTTTCGTTCTCATCACTATCATTACAATCATCATCGTCGCTTCTCTCGAACTCGTCTTCACGTGCTTCATCTGTCGCATCTTCGGGAATATCTTCATATTGAAAGTTTTGCGGGTCGATCAAAAGGATTTCATCAGTTGGTTGTTCTGGTACCTCAACTTCATTGATAGCGTCTTCTTCTTGCAAGGGCGGTTCTTCTCCAGCGACAATGCGTCCACGAGGTGTAATTTTGATAGCAGCTAACCAGTTTATCCCGGAAGTTCGAAGCCGAGGATAAGGAAGGAAGCTTACTTGCTCGGCTTGTGAAGCTAAAATGAAAGGCTCAAATTTGTTGTATCTTCTCCCAAAATTGACATCCACAACACCAAATTTGTTATACCGAATCCCTCGGTTCACAACAGGATCGAACCATTCACATTTGAAGAGGACGCATTTTAGCTTCAATAACCCCGGAAATTCCACTTCAATAATCTCCTGCAAGATCCCGTAAAAGTCCGTTTCACCTTTCACACATATTCCGTAGTTACTCGTTGCCCGATGTCTCCCATACTCGTATGTGTGAAAGGTAAATCCTCGTGTGAAATACATAGGTGATGTGGTGACCTTTGCAACTGGACCTTGAACCAATTCGTGAAACCATACGGGATAATAAGGATCGTCATAATCAACCTGCCAAAAGCAGTTATTCTTAATTAATATTGAAGTATCAAAACACTTACTTAATTAATCAATGTATGAGATATATTACGTACCTGTGATTTTAACCACTTGACAAAGTGCTTATCTTTACGTGTGTCCACATCAGTTGCAGATATTCCTGGTATTGCTTCTTCAACTTGAGATACAAACATGCTGCAAATTAAACAAATAATCAAGTCATACATAATTAACTGCAATTCATATAATTAACATTCACAAAATATTTACCTTTCAAAGTAACGGGTCACTGCATCCTCGCAGTTGAGCAGAATATAAGTGTGGGCACTATGTTTATCCTCTTCACATGACCACCATACTTCTTTCGTTTTACCACCAAACCGTGCAATTTCGCAGAAAATGTCAGGAACACCATCAATTGGATATGATGTCGGTACTCCACCATCATCATATCTTCTAGGAACTCTTTTCCTCGTACGAACAGTTGGAGCAAAGTAGTATGATGTGAAGTTAGATGTTTCGGCTGTCAAACTTCCCGCAACTATTGAACCTTCCACCTTTGCAAGATTTCTTGCTTTCCCCTTCAAATGTTTCATCTGTCGCTCATACGGATACATCCATCCGTTGTGAACAGGTCCACGAAGCAATGCTTCATACGGTAGGTGGACAACTAGATGCTCCATGACGTCAAAAAATGAAGGAGGAAATATCTTCTCCAGGTTGCACAATATGATCGGAATGTTATGATGAAGTTGTTCGATGACTTCTTCCTTGAACGTACGTGTGCTGAGATCTCTGAAAAAAGCGCCGATGGCTGTATATTGCAAAAGTAATCAAATTAATAACATTTCATAACATATGTATATATATTAACGTTTTATAATTACCTGCAAGTGCTTCATGGACATTTGCTGGAAGGAGCTCGGCAAAAGCAAATGGAAGTAGTCGTTGCATAAACACATGACAATCATGACTCTTCATTCCGGAGAACTTTTGACCTCGTTCAACACATCTTGACAGATTTGAAACATAACCATCAGGAAACTTAACTTCTGATGCAACCCAGTCAAACAAGGTTGTTTTGGCTTCTGATGACAACCGGAAGATGGGAACAGGAACGTTTCCATTGCTCTTGATATGTAACTCACTTCTTGAGCAAATATCAGGTAAGTCCATCCTTGACTTTTTGTTATCTTTTGTCTTCCCAGGGACGTTAAGTAATGTATTCATGATGTTCTCAAAAAAGTTCTTCTCAATATGCATGACATCCAGATTGTGGCGTAAGAGAAGATCCTTCCAATAGGGTAGCTCCCAAAATATACTCTTCTTATGCCAATTGTGAGACACACCATATCCATCAGGCATATTTCCAGGAACATGCCAATTTCCTCCAACTTTAACTGTTTCCTGAGCTCCGTAATAATCAATGTCTGCTTCGATCTGCTGGCCGGTGAGATATGGAGGAGGACCGTCTCTGACAATTTTTTTGTGCCGAAACAATGTCTTATTTCTTCTGTACGGATGGGCAAGTGGAAGAAAGCGACGATGACAGTCAAACCAACAACTCTTCCTACCATTCTTCAGTTGAAAAGCATCCGTCGATCCAAGACAATATGGACAAGATAATCTTCCATGTGTTGTCCAGCCAGACAACATCCCATAAGCAGGGAAATCACTTATCGTCCACAGCAGAACTGCTCGCATCGTAAAATTGTTTTTCAAGGAACAATCGTACGTCCTCACCCCTTCTGACCACAATTGCTTTAGCTCTTCTATCAACGGTTGAAGAAAAACATCAAGAGACCGTTTTGGATGCTTCGGCCCAGGGATTAATATGGTCAAAAATAGAAATTCTTGTTCCATGCACATATCCGGCGGTAAATTGTACGGCGTAAGAATGACTGGCCACAAAGAATATTGTCTACCAGACATTCCAAATGGACTAAATCCATCGGTGCATAACCCAAGATAGACATTCCGAATATTTGTAGCAAAATCTGCGTGTACCTTGTTGAAATGTTTCCACGCTCTTGCGTCTGATGGATGTGCAACCTCACCATCTCTCTGGACATGTTCCGCATGCCACCTCATCGACGCAGCAGTCCTCTCAGATTGATATAATCTTTTCAATCTGTCTGTAATTGGTAGGTACCACATCCTTTGGTACGGTACCCTATTCCTCCCACGGCCTTGCGGTTTGAATCGTGGTTTTTTGCAGAATCGACACTCTTCTAACTTGTCATCTTCTTTCCAGTAGATCATGCAGTTGTCGATGCAAACATCAATCATCTCCGAAGGCAACCCAAGACTATAAACCAATTTCTGAATCTCATAATAAGATTCAGCAGACACGTTGTCTTCTGGCAAATACTCTTTAAACAACTCCGCCCATGCATCCATGCAATTCTCAGGTAAATTATGATCCGTTTTAATATTCATCATCCTAGCTGCTAGAGACAATTTAGAGAGACCTTCTCTACAACCAGTGTAGATTGGTTGATTTGCAGCATCTAGCATTTCATAAAACCTTTTTGCATCCAAATTAGGTTCTTCTACATTTCCAGTTCCATCAGCTATTGTTGTAGTTGTTTCTAAAAATGCATCACTAATCATATCTTGAACCCTATCATGATCTACCATCTGCTCATGATCTTGATGATAATTATATTCATTATGCAAATGATTCGGTTCTTCACTATGATGACCATCCTCAAAATTATTATTACTACTACTAGCTTCATTTCCCCCATAACCCTCTCCATGTTGATACCAAATGTAGTACTGTGGTGTAAATCCTCTGTTTACTAAATGCTTCCATACAGTTTCACTACGTGCAAATTTTGAATTCTTGCATTTCCGACAGGGGCAGAACATCTTACCGCTTTCCTGTGTGATCGGTGTACAGCCCGCCTGGTGCATGAATGTCTCTAGCCCGCTCAGAAATGCGTTCGTCACCCTCCCGTCGGAATCTTTGTGCAAATACATCCAACTCCGTAACTCGTAAATACTACCGCCACCGGCCATTTTTTTCTTAGATTTTTTTTTGAAATCTTTTTTTTTCTGATTTTTTTTCGGATTTTTTTTCTCCCGTTTGTGTGTTGTGAGGAAGAGAGTTGTGGGAAATGACATATATATAGAGAAATTTTCGAGTTGGGTAGTTGAAATATAACAACGATTTTACAAGGAATATTTTACATGGATTTTACATGGTTTTAACATATTATTTACAACGACTTTACGACGAAATTAGGTAAGTTAAAGCACATTTAATACACGTTTTCACCTAAATATAACGGTAACATGCTCCGTTGTAATGTCGATGTAATGATTACGACGTATTTCTCATTCCACGTACATTCGTCGTAAACTTACAAGGAGTTTACGACGAAATCAGTTCGTCGTAAAGATTTCGTCGTAAATTTACATGGCGTTTACGACGAAAGTTAGATTCCTCGTAATTTCGTTGTAAAGCCCATGTAAATTTACGACGAAATATTTTCTTCGTAAATGTTCGTTGTTATGGGCACGTTTTCTTGTAGTGAACATGGATCGACAAAAGAAAATAAAGAATGATTGGTTACAATGGATAAAGCCATTGGCACATACGAAGAGATATAAGTCCGAATGAACGAAAGATATGAAGTAAAGTTGTTCGTATGTGTTCTGGGTCTATGACTCAATATATATTGAATGTCCACGTTTTGGGAAAGCCATATAACCAAAGAGAATCCGTGGGACATGAAAAAGGACCTGCAAGTAAAGTTTTATTGCAGATTATAAAGTCCATCCGAGCACCGTTTGAAGCACCATCAGTTCAACCAAGACATGGAGTGATCAGCAGCAAAGATGTACATCCTGACCACATCTTAATGGAGTTCCAAAAGACATACCAACGTCCAAGACTTACAAGTTCATTCAAAGAGAATCCAGCTGATCATCTTCACCAAGTCATAGGCAACTTCAACGTTCAAGAAGACTCGGATACCAGATGGGAATGCGTCTACTACAGTGATGCATTCATCTGGGGGAGTTCATGTGTTGTACTCTTTTTCATGTCCTTGGTTTCCCATTTTGCCACATTGGTTTTGGAGTTTTTCAGGAGAGGTTTTAATGAGGCAACATTAAGCATGCAACGAACCTGTACCGGATGTGTCGATCAAAGGGGAGTGTTATAAACCAAATGATGATCGACCATGGACCAGCCCGTACTGCAGGCCCAATCCGGGACATGATAAAGACAACCAGAGACTATGTGTTTATCTAGTATATATCCATGTATATCTGTAACATAGTGTTTATCATTATCTTTATCTTATTAGGATAAACATGACCTTATGACGATCTAATATCTTGTATATATATGGACCTTCTGGTCGACAGTAATGATAACAGAATGATGATCGACCTGTACCGGATGTGTCGATCAAGGGGGAGTGTTATAAACCAAATGATGATCGACCATGGACCAGCCCGTACTGCAGGCTCAATCCGGGACATGATAAAGACAACCAGAGACTATGTGTTTATCTAGTATATATTCCATGTATATCTGTAACATAGTGTTTATCCTTATCTTTATCTTATTAGGATAAACATGACCTTATGACGGTCTAATACCTTGTATATATATGGACCTTCTGGTCGACAGTGATAACAGAAATATTTTCCCAACACTTCATTTACATTTCGATTAAAAAATTGGTTATTGCACAAATTAACCCATTTTGGATATTACACAAAACAGAGGGGGTCTATTTTGTAACTTTGTTAAAGTTCAATTACATATTTTTTGTGACGTCGTTTAACTACTACATGTGAGAAGCATGTAATTGGGTCACTTGTCTTCTCCAATCGGAATCTTACTCTTTCTCCATCTCACCTGGAAAAAATGGCGATGTGGGTATTTGGGTACGGATCTCTAATTTGGAAAACAGGTTTTCCTTTCGACGATCGTCTTCCTGGTTTCATCAAAAACTATCGCCGTGTTTTCCACCAAGGTCGCTCTCTTACTCTGTGATTAAATCTATCTTTATAGACGAGAAATTAATGTGATGTGGATCAATTAAGGCAGCACTGACCATAGAGGAACCCCTGAATTCCCGGGAAGAACAGTGACATTAGAGCCTGCACCTGGAGAAATCTGTGTAAGTCGTGATTAATATTTTGCGTTATTGCTGAACAGTCCAATGTTTTTACGTTTGTTATAAATGGTAAAAAAAAACAGTGGGGAGTTGCTTACAAGATAACCAAAGAGGAAGACAAAAAAGATGCTTTATTAGTAAGTGATTATTACATTTCTGTTTTGATTAATATTCTAGTGTGTGTATGATCTTTGAGGATAATTGTCTTGTCAGCATCTGGAAGTGAGGGAGAAGCAATATGACCAGAAAGAGTATCTTGATTTCTTCACAGTAGGTCCAGACTTCTTCTAACTTCAATATATGGTTGGTTACTGGTGATGACAATGCTTACTTGTTTGTCAGGACATTAATGACTCAGAACCAGCTGTATCAGGAGTGATGGTGTAAGAAACTAATATATTGTGTAACACATCATGCATATAAATATGACAAACGAATAATTATGTCGAGACCTCTCTTCTTTGTTTACTCAGATATATAGCTTCTCCTGACAAGAAGAGCAACAACAACTACTTAGGACCAGCTCCTTTTGAAGACATTGCCAAGTAGGTGGTTTAGGTTTTCATTTAGGTTCTTGCCACTGTCATATAAATTACAAGACTGCATTTTGATCTTCGTTTCTTACACTAATGTAGACAGATAGTAAAAGCGGAAGGACCTTCAGGGCCAAACAGAGACTATCTGTTCAACCTTGAAGAGGCTCTCGTCCAACTCGGTAAAAATAGTTTTTTTTTTATTTACTCACATGTCTTTCGGGTTTTAGTTTCTAAAATACATGTGTGTTCTTCCAATCAACCAGGGTTTAAGGATAAACATGTCACAGATCTTGCTACGCATGTTAGGCTTATTCTTTCGGCGACTCAGGATGCCGCCACCAAGGATGTCTAGATTCCCTGTGTTTATTATTTGTCGGAAAAGAACAAAACTGAATTGATATTCGATGCTGCTGCATTGCATCCCATATTCGATGTGTTTAGCTATCAATCAACTCTATTGTTATTCATATTTTGATCACATCGTGGGATGCGTTCAAATAAAGTGTGTTTCAGCGATTCAGAATATGATTCGATTCCTTCAGATGTAGTAGAATCTGTGGAATCACACTAAGTCTAACTGATGACATTTTATATATGTTTAATATTCATCCTAATCTCTAGTGTCCCTTTAGATGTAAAAAAGAAGAAGAATATGATTCCTTCAGATGTAGAATTTGTGGAATCGCACTAATCACTGTAACTGATGACAAGTTATTAGCTACTATGATATTTTCAATATTCATCCTAATCTCTAGTGTCTTTTCATTATCCAACTTGGGTTTCCTTCAGATGTAGTAGAATTTGTGGAATAACACTAATCACTGTAGCTGATGACGTATATAGCTAGTTGATATTCATCCTAATCTCTAGTGTCTTTTATTTATCCAACTAGTGTTCCAATTCCATTTGCAACAGAATCATAATAAAAAAGCAACAAAATGTCACTAAAGTACAGCTGATACAGATCTAAGCTAGAATGGATGATGTATTTCTTACGACAGAACAGTAAGTAAACATACAAATCATTCGCTTTCCTCTCCACCATCATCCTCTGCAAACAAAGCCAATGACCATAAATTTTCAGCTCCATTGGTCATTTACAAGAGAGAGAGAGAAAGAGAGATTCTTACCGTTGTTTGATTCTTCTTCGCTTTGGCTTCCTTCCCCAGCTTCTTCATTACCTTCCTCTTCCTCTTCCTCTTCCTCGTCACTCTCGCTTTCACTTGTTATTTTCGGCTTTGGAGGTGGTGCAAAACTTGTGGCAGATCTTCTTCTTGAACTCGATACAATGTTGCTTGTATCAATACCCTCAAGCTCTTTTGATCTTTCTTTCTTTTTCTTAACCTCTTTGATCTCTGTCAAATTAAAGCCAGATAGTTTATTCATAATATGTTTACAAAATATCTATAGGCATATCAAGGCTCCCCACGTACTACAAAGATCAGCATGCTTTTATAAACGTTATGATCATCGCAAGTTAGAAACAGATTTGTTGCAAACAACTATTGAACTCATTGATAAAACGAACAAATATAAGTTTCCTTCCAAGGAAAAGAGATCATTCTCAGCATAAAACTACCTTTCTCTGAAGGATCTGAAGACAGTCCTTCTTTGGCAAGTATCTGCTCAAGTTCTTCTATCAAAGTAGCCTCACGTTTCTCTTCAGGAGCCTGCTTGACTTTCCTGTATATGACAGGAGGAATACTGCCAAGAAAAGAACAAAAACAAAAATCAGTGAGTATGAACGAACATAGAGCTTTTTCAAAGATCTACTAAGTTTGATTAAGAACCTCATCCCACAAGATTTGATGACCGATTTGAGATGGTCGACACGCTTTCCATACACAGTTATTGGAGTCTCCTTTCCCTGCTGCTGAATAATACAAAAGCAAAAACCTCATGGGTAAAATTGAACAAGGTATTTAGTGGGACTGCATATAAAGATTCACAACCAATACGTTATACCTTCAACAGTTTTTCAGCCTTCATTTCACTATCGTTCTCTGAATCTGCTTCCGTAAGTTTTGCTTTCTTTTTCCCAGCCACCGGTTTGCCACTTGCAATTTTTCGTTTTCTGTTCTGGGTCTTCACAGCCACTTCCTCAGCATCTGAATCAGAATCATCTTCACTGCCAACCTTGTCAGATGCTGTGCTCTTGACCTTTTTCTTTACACTTTTCCCAGTAGGCTTAGTCGAATGTTTAGGAGGTTGTAGTACCTAGTAATTAGCCAATAAAACTATCAAAAAGACTGCCTCTGAGCAATACTCAAGACGTAACATAGTCAATTTAGCCTACTCACAGCATCTAGTTCTTTGTTGATGAACTTCTTGAAGGGAACAAGAGAATCTTTCTTTAGACTAAGGTCTTGCTCCAAAAGTCGACGAAGTGAAGCCATTGTAATTTCCCTGAAATAAAAATCAAGCCATTACCAAACAGAAAAGGAATTCAAGGCATGAAAAAGACGAGAACTTACTCTGAATTAGCCTTAATAAAAGACGCTCTTTTGTGAAGGGCTCTCTTTATATCACACATCAGGGCTTCTCTTGCAACGTTCTTCAACTCTTGCTCTTGCTCTTCCGATGCAACTGCTTCTTCTTTGACTGGAGTCACATCATCTTTCTTCTCAGGGTTATCTGAAGCGCCATCAGCATCACCAGGATCCTCTAAGCACTGCCATCAAGAGAAGAAACATATGTGCGCTCAGATGGCATAAGAAGTGAAAACAAAGGGAAAGAGATACCTTAACCAAATTGTCTTTGACAAAGCTCTTATGCGCATCCAACGCATATTTCTCCAATCCCATGTCTTCCTCCAGAAGCCTCCGCACACTCGCGAAGGTCACCGAGCTGCAAAATTAATATTCAACAACATTCCTTTAATGTATAACATGAATAGTAAAATCATCCAAATCCAAGAGCAAACTTTTCAAAACCCTAATTTCAACCCCAGAGAATGAAATTGAAAATGCCACACTGAAAATTTACGAAATAGAAGAGACTGAGAGAAGAAGATTTGTGTACTCTGCTTTGTTTCTGAGGTAGGTTACGCGGGATCGCATTGCTGCAAGAATCTGGAGCTCCATATCTCTTGTATCGGCGTTGTTCGAGTTAATCTTAAGGGAATTTTGGTTCCCCGCCGTCGCCCTCTCCATAGCCGTAACCGCCGATTCGCCGGACATTTCTCGCTGCCAAGTGTAGTAGGTAAACAGAAATGTTCTCGTTGTGTAAAAAACCTAAAATCTAGGCGAGTGAAATAAAACGGCAAGATTTTTGTCGAAAGGGTAGCTGCTATCTGAAAGATTTTTTTTTTTTTTTTTTTTTTTTTTTTAAGAATCAAATGGTATACGGTTCATACAAGTAATGTATTAGCCAAGAAGGCGGAGTTGATAACATAGCATAGTTAGTAATCATCTCAGCTGCTTGTTTAGAGAAAGCATCAGCCGTCGTGTTCTTCTTGCGATTAACTGATCCTATGGAGCAGATGGGTAAACGTGAGATCCAGTATCTGATGTCATAAAGGATGTTGCCTAGTTGAACATGTTGATCAACAACTTGATTTATGATTCTTGCCAGTTCCAAACTATCCCCTTCAAACCAAACATGTCGCCAACCTCTGATCCAAATCTGTTGAACTGCATATAGGAATCCAAGAGCTAGATACATTACTCATCTTACCCATACCAGCAACCAAGAAGTTTCCTCTTTCATCACGAACTATGAAACCAAGACCAACATTATTAGTTTCTCGATGAAAACTACAATCAAAGTTATACTTCAACCATCCTGATGTGGGCGGTTCGTAACTTAAAGCTTGACACGGTAGGTACTGGACCAGTCAAAATAGTTTTATTTGCCACCCATTCTCGATTTGCAGCTTGGGCTCTCAAAGCATCTTCCATAGGATGAACATTTTCTATGAGAAAATAGAAACTCATTCCTTGATTTCCAAATAATCCACATTAACCAGAATGGAAGCCTCCTTAAAGAATTCTCAATTTCTTCACTCTTCATGATATCCAACAGTACCAGAATATTAGATTCCAAATCATCAGACTGAAGATTCCTAACCGACAAACCCGAGTAGCGCCAGATAGCAAAAGCGTGAGGGCAGATGAACAAAACATGATTAATTGTTTCTTCCTCTAGACAACATCTTTGACATATAGGATCAATATTAACACCTCGTGAGCAAAGCTGGACATAAGTAGGAAGGGCTCCTGATAATACTTTCCATAGGAAATGTTGAATTTTAGGTAATATATCCAACTTCCAGATTTGTTTCTTCAAGAGGAGAGACCCTGAAGGTTGCACAATAAGCGTAGAAGTCATGTGTAGCGGTCCAATAACCTGACTTCACAGAGTACTACATATTCATAGTATAAGGCCAAATATACTTGTCATGAGAATTATGTCGAGACAAACGAATTCGTAGGATCACATCAATATCTACTGGTAGAAGAAACTGGTTTAGCTTATCCACATCCCATGTCCCAGTTAAGGGATTTATCAAAACCGAGACCTTCATATCAGGAACTAAACATGGTGATATAACCTTTTGAGGAGGAAGCACCGGTAGCCATTGATCCTCCCATACTCGAGTATGTTCTCCATTAGCGATTTGGATGGTTAACCCTTTGTTCAATAGTTCTTTACCGGCTTGGATGGATCTCCATCCATATGACGACGTAGTTAAACTTGTCGACTGTAAGAATGTCGACGAATTATAGTATCTACCTTTATATAATCTAGCCAGCAGAGAACTAGGGTTTTCCTGAATTTTCCAAGCTTGTTTAGCAAGTAAAGCTATATTGAATGCATTCAAATCTCGAAATCCCATTCCTCCTTCACTCTTTGGTAAACTAAGCCTTCTCCAGGAGATCCATGATATTTTACGCTTACCATCTGTTTTCCCCCACCAAAACCCCGAGACCTGAGAATTAATAGCATCACACGTTGTTTTAGGAAGCAGAAAACAACTCATCGGATAAACTGGCTTTGATTGTAAGACAGATTTAATCAGTACTTCTATTCCAGCAGGAGATAGGAACTGATTATACCAAGGAGATATCTGATTTTTAACCTTATCAACAATACTCTAGAAATCAGATACCTTACTTCAACCAAACTTCTCTGGAAGACCCAAATATTTACCTCCTCCACCAGTTGCCGTTATCTTCATAATATGATGAATTTGTGACTGCAGGTTTTGAGGAATTCTCTTACCAAAGATAATGGAAGATTTATCATAGTTAACTTTCTGGCCGGAGATCATTTCATATTGGGATAATATCTCAGCCATACAGCTTATATCTTCAGTAGTTGCTCGGCAAAAGAATAACGAATCATCAGCAAACAGCAAATGTGACACTGTCGGGCATCTCCGAGCTAGTTTCATTCCAGAGAAAGAGTGGTTTGTATGGGCCCTATCAAGCATTTGACTTAAAACTCCACACAAAGAAGAAATAGATAAGGTGACATAGCATCGCCTTGTCTTAAGCCTCTTGATGGAACAATGTGACCATAGGAGAATCCATTTATCAACACCGAGTAAGAAACTGTATGGATGCATTCCATTGTAAGAGCCACCCATTTGATATCGAATCCCAACTGAATCATTGTTGCTTCCAAAAAAGACCATTCTACATGGTCATGGGCCTTACTAATATCAGTTTTAATTGCAACATACTTCTCCGAGCAATCCTTCTTAGAGTGTAGAGCAGAAATTAACTCATGAGCAACAAAGATGTTATCTGATATTTGCCTACCAGGAACAAATGCAGCCTGCGATTCAGAGATGATCCCATCTAGACAAGACTTCAATCGTAAACACATAATCTTGGAGATTAACTTATAACCCACCGAGCATAGACTAATAGGTCGAAAGTTACACATATCAGCAGCTCCAGGGAATTTGGGAATCAGACATATATTAGTATTATTAATACTTGGTTCCATTTTCCCTGTTGCAAAGAATCTTTTTACCATAAGACAAGCATCTGGAGCTATCACATTCCAGAACTGGTGATAAAAAGAAGCAGTGAAACCATCTGGTCCAGGAGCTCTTTTAATCTCATCCTCTGTTACCTCTCTTAACAGAAACTGGTTCATTTCAGAGGTAACCTTTTGTTGTATATGTGAGATAATGTCATTCCCATCCATTCTATTAGAGGAGCAAAACATGCTGGAAAACTATTCTTCTGCAATCTGAGCAATTGTTTCATCCTTAGTATGAAGAATACCACTGCCATCAAACATTCCATTAATGTTATTGTGGTTACGTTTAGCTTTGACCATTCCGTGATAGAACCTTGAGTTTCGATCACCAAAATTCAACCATCTATTTCGACTTTTAAGCCTCCAATACTCTTCTTCCGCTGCATAAGCCTTATTAAGCTCTCGCCTGAACTCATTAATCACTTCCACTGATATAGAACTATTTCTCAATGCCATATCAATCTTTTCTCGGATCTCCTAAATCAGTACTGCAGAGTTTGTTTGATTTCTCCTCTTCCATCTCACCATCTCACCTCCACAGTAGGCAAGCTTCCTATTCCATTCTTACAAACGCGCTGTCTGATCCCAAGCTGCAGTTACTGTCTCAACAAAATCAGTCTCACCAAACAAACGCTTATCATATCTAAAACACCATTTCCTTATACGTTTTGAGTATAGTTGATGGTAACGATGATGGGCCTATGATCTGACTCTGCCAATTCTAAGAACTCAGATTCTATCACTGGAAACTGTCGTATTCATTCTTTATTTACCATTATCCGGTCCAAGCAACATTCAATAACCTCAGTTTGCCTTCTACCAACCCAACTAAACGGGTTTCCTTTTGCTGGAACATCCTTCATATCACATACATTGATCATTGTATTAAAATCATTACAACTAATGATCTGCCTTGTTCGACCACCCTTCTTTTCTGATGGATGTACAATCTTATTGCAATCACCACATATCATCCAAGGGCCTGCTCTAGTGACTGCAATCCTTTGTATTCTTTTCCATAGATGGTTACGATATTTTGGTATAGGATGACCATTAATACAGGAAAGATAATACTTAAAAGATTTATATTGAACATTCAAATCAAGAAGTCTTGCATCACTAGAAATACAGGAAACAGAAACATAAGATTTCCAAAATACAGCTAAGCC
The DNA here is from genome assembly GCF_020379485.1 of Brassica napus. Taxonomy (NCBI): domain Eukaryota; kingdom Viridiplantae; phylum Streptophyta; class Magnoliopsida; order Brassicales; family Brassicaceae; genus Brassica; species Brassica napus. Next base: position 2,041,574 of record NC_063449.1, on the reverse strand, counting down.
TCCACTTAAACCATCAGGAGGAACCAACACCATCTGATCAAATCCTAAATAAACACCAATATCCCTTACGTAGTCGTTCTTCTGCTTAGTCTCTATCAGGAACAGCAAGTCTGGATGATACAACCTTTGCATCTCCTTTAGACGTCGAACTGTGAGGCGCTGTCCCAAGCCTCTACAGTTCCACACCTCGACTCTCATGGGACTGGTGGTGGTACCGGGCCCACCGTGCCTCTGTCTACTGGGTCACTAGCATCCTGAAGAAGCTCCTCCTCCTGATCGTAATCATCACATATCTTCTGTAAAGCATAGAACTCTGCAGAGACAATCTTCTTACCCACTTGGTATTTATCAACGCAATCATCCTCCTGACGAGGTCTTTTTAGAGATGGAACCTCATCTACGCTCCCAACCATCTGAACATTTTGATCTTCCACAAAGAGATTACCCTTATTCAGAGAAGGGAAATAATCATACACCGAACCTTCTCCACGACGTTCCTCCATTTCCAGAATGATATGATCACTCTCCTCTCCTTCTGAAATCAGATCAAGTGGGTCGCCTTTGAAATCACCAAACAAGGAGTCAGAATCCACTTGATTGATCAGGTCCTCAATGAAGTTGTGCTTACGCTATGTACGTTCAGCTCCCATTCTTCGCTCGTACTCAGCCGTCACCACTGATAGTGGAGCATATTTCCAGAACATCTCATCATCAACCTCTGGAACGGCTAGCCCATCAGACTTCTCCTCATCACCACTCAACCCTTGATCACGCTTTCTCTTATTATTGCCCAGCGTAACATCACTCACTATTGGCATTGATTCCTCATCAGTAACATTATCCTTAGATGGCCCAGACTGATCATTAAGTGCACCAGTCTTGTTGTGGAGATCAACTTCAGTAGGACCCGGACCATTCCCATCATCACCTCCCTCATCATCGTCATCATCAGGGTCAGAAGGCAACTGGTCATCATCAAAACCTAATGGGCACTCCTGTTTTTCATGAGTGAGAAGCCCACAATTCTGACAAAAATTGCGCAGACACTCATATTTGAAAGACAACAGAGTATTAACATCAGGAGTGAACTAATAGTTCCTTTAAAAACGTAACGGATGATCCACGTTCCAGAGCACTTGGACTTGAACAAAATCAACCCTTGTAGAGTTTTCATCAAAATCAACATTGAAAACCGGAGCCAAGATTCCTCCGATAAACTCCACCACTTTACGAGTTAAGAACTCCAACGGAATTCCCCGAATTTGAACCAAAAAAGGAATGATTTTGAGGTCTTCGTCTGCGATGTTCGGGTACCAACGACTGACCGTAACCATCCATTCAGCAAAAGACCAAGGGGCACGACGAGTTACCATTAACATAGACTCCTCCGATTGGAAAATGAATTGAACTCGATTCGCCGCAATGATTCGGCCCACCGCATTATCAACACCCCAGAGACGCGGTAATTGAGACATCACCCGCAGGTTCTGTTTCCTCAGGTTGAGAGGGACCACCACCAAAGAGAACTGGTTAACCGCCACCGCTTGAACACACATCGCCGGAGGCATAGCTACCGGTTCATCATCAGCACCCAAATTTATGTTTTGCATCTTTAAACGTAAATTATCACCCATGAGAAAGGTACAGAATAGAGATTGAGGACACAAAATTGGGAAAATAGAGATTAAGTAGGGATCTGGCCATGGCGGTTCCTGCGAAAAGTTACCGTTAACTCGAGAAAATCTCGGACCAAAACCACCAAAGCACGTGCTTAGTGAAAAGAAACCGGCACATAACTCCCTACGAACAAGGACTATGACCAGACAACCGCTCAGAAGAGACAGAAAACCGTCGAAACGACAAAGATCGAAAATCGCCAAAAAAATCGCCATAACCGCCTAGGTGTGTAGGATCTGACCTTTTTTTTATCATCAATCGAACACATTCAGCTATAAAAAATGGTTTTTAGTAATTAAACCACTCAACTAAAGATGAATCATAAAAAAAAAACTCTCAACTAAAAATCATGTAAAATAAACCTTCAATTTTAATTCCGTTAACATATGTTACTCTCCGTCTAAAAAACTGTGACTTAATGGTTTATAATGCTGAAAATTTAGTTTAGAGGTTTTTTTTACGATTCAGAAATAGTTGAGGGGTTTTATTACTAAAAGTCATTAAATGTTTTAAAATATTTATTATCATTTATACATTATTTTATATTGATTTATAAACCTTTAAACCTAATTTATAAATTTTAATACATTAATTTATTATAAAATTAATTTATACATCCTAAATTATTAATTTTCAACACTATAAGCTTTTAAAACTAATTTACTTACTACTTGATATATTTTGATTTACTTGATTTGTCTTGCAGGTTTTGAGTCTTTTCTTTATTTTAATTTGAATAAAACAAGGCATTGTTTAGCCTTTGCTTTCATTAGATCCTAAAATGGAGCCATGTAATAAATTTGCTTCAAAGACCCCTAGAATGGCACAACTGCATTGGCGATTATATAAGCCCATCAGTCTTGTATCTTTTAACAGTTATGGAATATATGAATCAGTTTTCCCCTAATAACTATACCTAAGTATTTCCATAGTTGTGTGAAACAATCTTGAGAGAAAATCGTGTTATATCAAACTTCTTTCCATAGAGCTTGTGGTTACACCTCGATCCATTGATTGTGTGATTCAATCAGCCTCGATCTCCATCCCCATCTCTTTGCTCTCACTGAGTGTTTATATGAACAAATAGCTTGAATCCATACCATCTACACGACATCTCACCATCCATTGAAGTAGCAAGTTGGTTATACGGCCAAGTGTTATTTCCCATCTCCATTGGTTCTTATTCAAGCATCTAGCAACCTGATCTATTCCATCAATCCATCTCCATCAACTTCTCTCCATTACAAGTCCATCTCAAAACCTGTTTCTTGATCAATCCATCCTCTAAGGCCGGATTGAGTTAGGTGCATTTTGTGACTATATCAACATCCTATACATTTTTTTTGGCTCAACATCACATTCAATTCACCAAATCATGGGTACAAACATTGGACCATAGCAGACTTAGACCAATACACTAATGCAATCTAGTATCACCATGCATCAATCTAGAAGCGCGTTAAGAGCTTTTAGTTGTGATGGGGATCTGATGCTTCGGGGTTTCTTTCTCCTGCTTTCGGTGGTTATAGGTTCGACTGTGTACTCTTGAGCTGTGCGGTTCCGGTGTCAATTTATTGGAGCAGCGCTTTGGACAAGCCAACATGTACTGAACATGGTCTAATGTGTTATCAAAAGCTCGGAACCCATTTGGCAATGCTGTGTTCTCGACAAAGTGATTTCCTCTGCTACAATCAAGTTTAGTTGTGCTTTATGTTTTAGATTGTCTCGTGGTTCCATCAATGATGCTTCTTTTTTATTTCTTTGTGTTTATGTGTTTTGTTTTACCGTGCTACTAGTTCTTCTGACCTTTTGTTAAAAATTCTAAAATTTAGTATAAAATTTTAAGCATTAACGCCAAAAAATATGCTCATGAATGCGGTTTTTTTTTTTTAAGTTTTCTCGAATTTAGTGATTAAATGGACCGGAGCAGGGTTTAAAATAAATGAAGATGTAAATAGTGTAGAAAAGGGTTAGTCAATCAACGGTAAAGCCAGCCCCAGTGGAGTTTTTTCATATCAATGAAAAGGATAAACATAAATTAAATGAGAGAATGGTAGAAATATGAAATACGTAATAGATAAGGGTCGTAAAACTAAAAGCAAGTATTTTATGTGTTGCTTGTCGTTTCGAAACACGTAAACAACAAGAGAAGAATCCGAAAATCGGAATCAAATCATATTAATCTAAAATTCGAGAACGAAGAGGCAAATCATCAATCAAACATGGCGGGTCACCACGCGATGGAGGTTACAAAGACGGTGCTGGAGGTGGCGGACGTGGCGTGGACCGCCGTGGAAGTCTACCACCACCACCACAACCATCACAGCGACGAAGGCGAGAATCACGAGGAGTCAACAAATCCGATCACCGATCCACGCGATCGAGAATTAGAAGCTCTTCGGAAAGAGAATCTCCGTCTCAGAACTTTGCTTGAAGCGAATCTGAAGCTCTTTGAGACTCTCGCTGAATCCGCTGCGTTGTCGCACGATTGCCCTAAAGACGTAAGCATAACGAATTGATTCCTACTTTTTTTTGTTGAATAATTGTTGTTTAGGGATTTTCTTACGAACCAGATCTACGCGAGGCTTGTGGCGATGGTTACTTCGAGAGACTTCTTGGCTCGATTAGAAAGTCTAAGGCAAGCTTTGTCTAATGGAACTCAAAATCAGTTTCCGTTCAAAGAGCCTACAGGTATTTATGGTTAGTGAATTGGGTTGGCAAAATCATGTGTGTTATATATAAGAACATAAGTGGAAACAATATTGTTAACTTGATTGAGGTTGAAGGTGTTTTTCAGGATACAATATCCCTTATAAATAATAATGGACTTCCGGTTTAGTCCAATACAAGTGACTAAACTCGAAATCGCAGTCCAGATTCCTTTATGTTGTTGCGAGTCATACCAAGTTCAATGCATATCAAGACTATGTTATTGAATCATTGGGTTTAAAATTCCAGATGAAATTGTTTGATGACTTCTAAATAATAATTGAAATCTTGTTATTCGTTTAAAGGTGTGTAGTCTCAAATTTATTTCATCCAATCTGCTTGGTTTATTTGTGCAGAAGATGATGTACAGACTGTTGAAGTTCTTATAGAGATTGATCATCAAGAGCCAAGCTGGTGGGTTTTGGTAACAGACGACATGATCCCTAGCAATGTCGAGGAAAAAAGCGCAATTGATAACGACCATTACATTGTTGTGAATGAGGAGCATGTGGTTGATGCTGTTGCCCACTTTTTAGCTAAATGCATCATGTCAAACCCCAAGGCTAAGGTATATTGTTTATCCTAGTTTCTTTTTCTGAGCATTTGTTTTGGATTTCACTACTTTGATCTCATAATCCACTTTGGCTACTTATTTAAAAAACTGCAGATTCTCAAACCTGAAGAGCTTCAAAAGAGTAAGTTTACTCTCTTTGAGAGTTGTGAATCATTTCAAAGTTCCTTTTCTTATGCACGTGCCTTCTCGGTCTTCTGCAGTTCTGGCGCAAGAAGTTAGTGCTCTGAGCAAGGTAGGGAGGGTAGTGGATATATGGCATGCGGGGAAAATGTTCTACACGTTTTCCACATGGGGACTTGCTTTTGGAGGGTATGACTGATTCTTCTGCTGGTGTTTCTATGATATTTTGAAACACAAATACTATGCAACTGGTTTGGGATCAACTGCGTCGAGTTATGTAGCATTTTGGTGTTTAATTTCAGGTTATATCAAGCTCGTGGTGCGTTGAAGATAGCTGCTAAGGGTGTTCATGCAACTAGCAAAGTTGTTCTTAGGGCTCTCTGAAAGTTGTAGAAGAGGTCTAATGCGATGAAAGCAGAGATGATTCTCCACTTTCACATGGTTTGTGTTTCTGTGTTGTGTTGGAGTGACTTTTATTTTAGTTACTACTATCATTGGCTCATTGCTTGTGTAAATAGTGTAAAAAAAGTGTGTGATCAGAATTGTACTTTAATTTACTGGAATTCTCATTTGTTCTTTGATTCTCGTCAATAACTGCATAGACAGTGAACAGTATTTTGAAGCCTATGTTAAGGAAAAACAATAAGACTAGTAGATCATCTCCAATTGCCTCTCATTTTGAAGGAAACATCAAAATTAACGGTAAATTTGTTTAATAGCGATGAAAGAAAAAGTTGGATGTGAACAGTGTTTCCTTAAATTTGCAAAAAGTATATTCATATAATCTTATTTTATTTTTGAGTTCTTTATTTACAAAGTGAATTCTTGATTTTTATATAATGTTTTTTATTACTAAAATTATGTATTTTATACTTTAATGAAATTTAAAATGTTATTATACACACAATTTTAGTATAAAATTTTGAATTTCTAAGATAAAGAGAAGTATTAGAATTAATAACAATTGTTTACTGTAAAATATTTTTTAAATATTTTTTTGAGAAAAATCATTAGAACAAACTCAAATTTATTCTAAATTTATCTCACTAAAAAAAAAGAATATGAGAAAAATCATTAGAGATAGTCTTATTAACTATATAATTCGTGTAAAAACAGTAAATTCTGGTGTGGAGGCATGTCTTTGGAAGTGGATAATCTCAATTCTGAAAGTGTTAAATGATTTATAAGATTGATATAGTTGTTATAAACACATCAATTTTTAACAACTATATCTTGTGCGAAATAATATAAATATATCTAATAAATTTTAATTTTTATTGTTACTTTTTAAAGTTCCAATTGCTTAAAAAGTGTGTCGGATTTGAAAGTCGGCAATTTTTAATGACATTTTAACATTTTTTACATGTTCTCGGTTGTATAACATTGCATATGTATTTATTTTGTTTTATGGATCTTTTGTATGTTCTTATAGTTTGTATTTAAGAATTTGGTTATGAGACTTCCATCGTATGCAGATGTATTCAGATATAACACTTTTTTTTTTAATTATGGGAATTATATTGATGCTATTAGCAATATAACATATAATAGTTTATGGATGTTGTCATGTGAATTATTAATTTGATACATTAATTTTATCCAAATATATAGTCATGTGGTGGTATAAAGTTCCTGTAGCTCACAATTATTTTCCTATTATATACTTTAATACTCACAAATCTCTTAAAAGAGAAATTTTACTTTTTATAGTATTCTAATTTGTGGAATATATTAAATTAAAGGATTAAAAATAATAATTTGGTTATATATCATTAAAATGCATTCATCTTTTTAGGTATACATCAGAAAAACTGAAAAACTCTAAAATTAAGCGTGTTTGAACTATACTAATTGAAGGAAGAGTGGCTACTTATTGATGATATCGTGGGAATAAAATTAAAACACAGAAAAAATCATGTGAAGATTACGTAATAAGTAAACAAATATTTCAAACTTCTGGTGGCCACAGATCGGGTAGTGTAGCCTACAGGTCAAGAGAGCGGGGGTGATCTTAAAACACCGCCGCCCCTGTCTTGGAGGTGGAGATGTTAAGTTGGTCGGCCGAAGGGATCGGCTTAACCTATGCGAAACTTGTGCTTGTGCCTCTTTCCATAATGTATCTCTGAGGCATGTGGCTATGTTGTTAAAAACATATTATTCCTGGAGGCGGATCCACCGCCAGTTTCAGACATACCGACAAGACGAAGTCCAGACAACCTGCTTTTGAAACCGTTCGTGTTCAACGGAGTCAGAAGCAAAGCTTCCTTATAGTTTCTCATGTGAGTGATATCTATTTCTCTCATGTAGATCCTCCTTCGTTAGTGTTTAGATCTGTTTCTGTAACATAGAATCACCGTTTTCCGATACAGCAGCCGACGTAACCCTCAGATTGCCTGACTGGGACGAATTTCAAAAAAAAAAAATATATATATATATATATATATACTAGGGCCGGCCCGCCCGTACCTTAGTTGTGATCTAGATTATTATTTTTTGTATGATTTTGTGGTTTGTGTTTTAGATTTGCATTTACAAGAGATGTGTATGATAATGATTTTCATCTTTTAGAAAGTTTTAGGTGACCAGAGATTATATGTGACAAGATATACTTTGCTTGTTTATAATAGATGTTTTTGTTGTCTAAAAAATTAACTTTATGATAATATATATCAGCTAAATTTTATATACTTAGTTAAATTATTTGATATATAATGTGTGTTGAATTTGATGATAGTATATAAATGTCTTTCATCTGTAATTCAATGTAAGCATCAGAATAGTGAAATTAAAAAAAGAAAAGATAAATTCATTATATAAAAGTTATATATATAATAGTTATGTTATTATTATATCAAATTAAGTTATATTTTACATATATCCAATTCAAGACCAGTAAAATTTATTAATTATTGTGTATATTCATTTGGCGAGTGTTAATTTATAGACTTTCTACTATATACATATTATTTACTTTTCATTATTTTGTGTCGGCATATTGAATCTCCACGTTATCGGTTAAATATTTTTATTGCAAAACATTATTAACTAAAGCAAGAGCTTCATTGATTGTACAATTTGTTAAGAAAATACATTTCAAACTGAAGCAAACATATAATTGAGTACGAAAGAAAACCAAATTATTTCGTGTTAAGAGCATCTCTAAAAGCAATTTCAAAATTGCAAATATGAAGTTTTACATGCTCTAAAAGCAAGTTCAAAGTTTTAAATTTCAAAGTTTTGTACAGTGAAACTTCATATTTGAAGTTCTAATGCACAAAACTTCATATTTGAAGTTCCTTATTTTTCAATTCTTGAAATTATATGTTTTTCAAATAACATTGATAACTTTTATTATTATCACTTTAGTCCCTATAATTTTATTATCTTATAATATTTTTTACTTTTAGTTTTTATAATGATCTTGTCAACTTTCATATAATATTTGATAAATTGGAGTAAAATATTTTGATTAATTATAAATATTTTGCTTGAAATATCATTAATTTATTATTTAATACATATTTATATGTAGACAAACGTAAAGATTCTATAAATATTTTATTATCTATATGTATATTATCTATCTATATATATAAAGGAGAGTTTTCTCTCACCTCCTGCAGCCACGTCATCTGGGAGGGTGGGGCATTTCGTGACACGTGGCGGCTTCTTAGAGACTTACGAAAACTGCTTCACTGCTCGACGTTCGTTGTTTAATTATTTGAGCTACGTGTTTTTATGGTTAAATCAGTGGGCTTTTTGATTATTGTCTAAAAAGCCCATATACTTTAGGGTTTATTCAGTTTTATACGTCGTGGTTCCTCACTTCTCACCACCGAAGACTGTCGTCGTTGTAACATCTTCATTAATCATCACTTGAAAACATTTATCCAAGCATTAAGATTTTCTGCACCACTCCTCCCACTCTCTCGAATTAAATCGACCATAACATCCTCCAAAGTATTTTCCTGAAGCTTCACCTATAAATGGATTTGTTGCCTAGGATGAACAGTACTATCAAAACGAAATCCCAAAGGTCTTCCTCTGTCAAGCATCAAATCCATCAATGGCGAATCATTTACTCTTCTCCCCGATTTTAAAGCCAAACACTGTTCAAACACAGCCGAGAGATTCTGAGAGGCAAGAAATGTTAAGAAAGGCTGCCAACTCATGGATGTCCACATGCTTCTCCTTGACGAGCAGGTAACTCCGGCGAACCACCACCCTCTTTTATCAGCTCTTTCCACTTATTTAACGATTTTAAATGTCTTTCCACTTATTATGTCTTTCTCAAACAGTCAACGAGAAAGTACCTATTAACAATCTTATTCCCAATATCTGTTTTTGGATTTAACTTCAAACTAAGTTACTAACCAAAATTTATGTACTCTGTTTTTTTTTATGTCGATTTCGATTCAAGGTTCTATCGCTTAATACTTTCAGAAATCTCTTGAAGGAACGAGGGATGTACGAGTTTCGTGGTATTGATGTCGCTGGAAGCAACAGCCACGTCAAAGTCTCCGACGCACCAGTTTCTATATGTTTCACTGACCACACGAGCTTTGTCGAGGTCATGGAACCGACAGTGAACCATCCAACAGAGAAGTTTCGTTTACAAATGTATGATCAACTCATGGCTTTGGCTAACACTAACGTGGATTTGGCTGGTTTGTATAACAACTTTCAACTCATACTTTAACCGTATGTCCTCCATTCAAGCAGATAACTAGCAGATGCTCCTAACACTTATGTTTGCAATGTTTGTTTCAGACATCATGGGCAAAGTTAGTAGTATAAACATTGTTTTTAATGATGAAAACCAGTCCATATAGCTGGTCTTAAAATGTTAACTGACTGAAGTTTTGTTTCAGGTCGGCTTCCTGAATGCAACCTCTGAAATTCATTTCTATTTTGATAATGAAAATGGTGCAGGTACAAGTTATCTTGACACGTAAATAGGTAATGACTTTGACCACTATTTTCAACAACACAGAGAATACCTTAATAGTCCAACCCACTGACTGAAAGTGGTTCGTATATAGGACATGGGGCAGTGGAAAAGGCTTGACCTCCCGCCCTACAAAATATGGGGGTGTTAAGAAGATTAAATGGATGGTTCTACATTTCTTGCTCCAAGTGCTACCGGGAATTGCAGGGTGGGTTTACATCATTCACATGGGCTTCCTGCAATGAAGTGAACGCTGTTGGTATCATTAGATAAGTCACGTTCTTATTTTTTAGGAAACGGTTACTAATATTTTCACATTCTTTCGCTTATGAAGGCCGCAGGTGTACAAGAGCCACAGGATTGTGACCTTCCACAATGCTTAGAGGAGATTATTGGGAGTACTTTAACCTTCCAATTGAACCTACCTCACTTCAACTTCACTGCAAAACATCAGAGCTTCACCGCCTCTTGCATTCTTGACCACAACCAGCGCCCTCCCCAGCGTAATTTTGAGGTTCATGTGAGTTCTTTAGAAATGTATAGATCTATGAAATTTTATTTCCTTGGTTATAGTTATCATGAAATACATTGACAGGGTGGGAATGACAACCCTGAAGATAATATGCCAGGTGCTGGAGCAATAAAAAAACCCCACAGTATTGGACTTAAGAGCACACTGTGAATGATGGTAATCGTGTTGGTAATGGTGATGTTGAAGGTGGAAGAGGTGAGGCATCAGATCCACGAGATAACTCTGTTGACGGAAGCAGCACAGGAGAGGGGGCACCTGTGGAGGAAGATTGGTGTTCTGCAGAGAAGACACAGAATGAGTAAAAACGTTAAGAGATCAAGGGGTGCTTAGGTTGCAAGAGAGGATGCCGTTTCTATGCATTAGTTTTTAAATAAGATTTCCAGACACTATTACGTCTGAGTACTACAAAGTTTCTGCTTTTATTATTTCCAGTTTTTTTTGAAACACTATTTCCAGTTTTCTTATTGTAACTTATTTCCAATTTTTTTTTTGTTTAGAACATTTTAGTCATATCAGTCTTTTTTTTGCATTTAAAAATATCAATATCATGTTCTCAAACACCGTTCCCTATTCCTAGGAAATCATAATCTAATAGTCTCAAACATTAACCAGAATATTGATTATTCCGTTCCGTTTTTACGAGAATTAATCTGATACTTAGAAAAATCAATCAGTACATGAAGAAAACCGGCCCGTAACATCCAGAATTTTCAATACTTTATAGCTATGCAGACAAAAGTAACTTTGTTTCAGTTGGTCAATAACTCTTTTCAATCATCTATCAACAAATTTCGGGCACCCTTATACTGCACAATCCTTCGCTGCACCAAAGTCAAAGAATACGAACCGTAAACAGAAGCATGGTTTACACATCTACGAGGAAGGAGAAAGAGAGAGTTATCTGAGTAAGAATGACACGGCAAGAACATCCGGAAAACTCGAACCATATATTTGACATGTATAAAAAATGATATTAGCCTGTTACAACAAAAATATGATATTAAGTTCAAAAAAAATATTATATTAGCATTTACATCTATTTTGTAAATGATGTTAGTTTGGTATAATTAAAATAATTAGTTACAATTTTTAAATCATTTATCAATAACGAACTAAAATTAATATTAATTACCAAAATTAACTTTAAAATTTTTACAATTTAAAATAAGTGGCTTAAATTTTTAAATCATTTGTACATTTTATTTTAAATATAGTTCAGTATATAAATTAACTAAATAATTTTTCATACCCATTTAACATTTTCTTTTCCACTAAAAGGATAATCTGCAAAGCAAAAAAGTAAGAAATGATAAATAAGATGAATCCATATAAAGATGGATTTATATTTATTTTTATTGGAGCGAGTCCGTGTTTTTGGTGGTCGTTAAAACCCTATAATTCTGACATGACATGACATCTACTAACATGTATCATAAAATAGATTATTAGTTCACGACCCTTAATTCTTAATTGGCAAGACCTAATAATTCAAACTCAATTGGACTAACAACTTAGAGATGAAAAATGAAACTAATTGAATTCAAAAAAAAAAAACTTCTGAACCCGGTGCGTAGCGTCGGAATACCCCTAGTATTTATTAAAGCTTCCAATTGAATTTATATTATTCATTTGAAGAGAATGTAAATAACTTTCATCCCATATATATATCTCAAAAAGAAATAAATATTTTTAATATTTAAACATTTTAAATTTTGATGATCAATAAAATTGACACGGTAATCTTTAAATCTTGAAGTCAAATTTTATTTTGAATATGTAATTTTATTTGCTATTTAATATGTAAGTTTATCTATTATATAAAAAATCTGTAAAATATTTTAGTATGAAGTGTTTAGGTACTATATAAATATATTGGTATTGTGTAGGTACTTTGTATTCTATATTTTTGAAGTCTAAATGTTCCATCCTTGGCTTCTTTTTTTTTTTCCTGATACATACTAAATAGTTATCTACTCTGTGATAAGAACCATTGACGAATGCACAAAAGTGTCATAAAGCTATTTGGCTCAAACTTTGGATTAATTTTCAACAGGTTCAATGAAATATTTTCCATGAACTCTTCGAGAATGTCTTTCACAACATCTTGGGGTTTGACTTTACCAGGAAGAATGACTTCCACAATACACCAATAAAGAGCATCATCTGGTTGACTTCTTGATTCTCCGGGAGCACAACAAATCTTAGGAAGCAGATCTTGCTGTCAGTACTAAGCCCCAAGAACTTGTCTCTAATAGTCTGAAATCCATGATTCTTTTGAGATCTTCATTTAACATGTAAACCTGGCAAGGATTCGATACATATGTCGTTATTCTCCACTTCACCGTCCTCAGAATGTAACCTTCCTGGTTTTCTGCATTTGTTGGGAAGCAAAAAGAGCTGACACATCAACTCAAAGATCTTGTTGACATCCTCCGAGTCTTTTTCCACACCTTTGGTCAACTGAGTCGATCCGTTTCCCACTTTTTTGAAGCAGTTTGTCAAGTGAAACTATATGTCTGATACCTCTTCTCCAACCACTTCGTTAAGTGGTTTGTCAAGTGAAGCTTCGCCATATCGTCCTCCAACAAACGAATGTTACATTTTTGCTTATGAATCGAATTCTCTGACTCGTCATGGTTCGACTTTGTTGGAATGAAAAACTTTATAAGGATGGAGAAAGTGTTTAACTGTTTGAAGAGAAAGAAGCTTTGTGAAGAAGAAAGCTTTTATAACTTAGAAGAGGATTCTTATTACTTAGATGATTCTTACAAACTTGGATACTTCTTGGTGATACAAAATGAAAGGGGAGTGGAGGTATTTATAGCCTCCATTATACAAAATATCTCAAATATTTTAATCCTAAATCTAGATAATTCTAACATAATAGCTAGATTATTTTATCCTAATTTTCTAGATAATTCTATAAGAATATCTAGATTTTTATTTTAAGGAGGTGGATGATTTTTCTAGAATTTGGACTAAGTTTTGGATCAACACATGATTAACCCAATGATGTTTGATCCAAATCAAATTTAGTTTTCAATAGACACTTCATTAGCCTTTGGAGGAAGAGCAGTCGCAGGAGGAATATTGCTCTTATACTTCCTTAATTGTGCCGGCTGAGACTGAGATCTTGAGATTGCACTGCCTGGGGTGGAAATACTGTATGCAGAGTTTCCACGATTATAGGGGTATTTTTTTTTATTGATTTAGCTGGATCAAAATCATCTCATGCGTTTGACTCCTCTACCTCCAATTCTTGATTTTTTTTTCGGGCTGTGCCTCTGGCTCCAACTTTGTCATCATATATGGCAGCTGTGAGGACTACTCGGGAGCCGCCATGCCTGCTTTTCTTCTCAACAGATGAAATAGGGGAACAGTAAAATGTGAGCAAAAATCATAGCACAATACATAGGTACCTGAAATGTCAATCTCTCTCTCTCTATCTAACTACAAAATTAAGAAATTAAGAACGACAATTCAAATAAAGCTATATGTTGATGTTGGTCCCAGTCAAAGCATGAAATAAAGAACGTAAACAATTGTAGTTTTGGGTAGAATAGTCTACCTCTTTTTGGGGTTTTCATTTGATAAATAGAAGAACTGAAACAACTTTGGAGTTTCCACTCCTACACAACAGGGAATTGGGAAAGGTGGAAGAGGTGGTTCCTAAACAAAAGGAGGACCAAGTCTCTTCTTATTTAAACATTCAAATAAACAACTAAACAAATACGTAACCCATGATTACGTAGAGACCAAGTATTTCCGGTTTGGTATCTTCTCTCGGTTTGATCTCCGGTTCTGCACATCTGATTTGGTCTGGTCTGTGACGTTCTTTCCTGCGGTTGCATCATTACTCCCATCCCCAAAATGAATCTTGTCCTCAAGATTCAGAGAAGGAAAGCTTAGTTGTAACTGACGAACATCCTCCCAAGTTGCATCCTCCGGTGGCAAGTGAAGCCACTGTACCAACGCTTCTTTACTCCCATCAGTGGTGACCTTGCGAAAGTCTAGTATCTTCTCGGGGGTGAGACGCAGCAACCCATTGGAGCGAAGAGGTGGAATTGTACCTGACATAGGTGTATATGCGCCCATGTGTTTTTTGAGAAGAGAAACATGGAATACTGAATGGACACGGGTCCCGTCGGGTAGCTTGAGACGATATGCCACGGGTCCGATACGAGCTTCAATCTGGAATGGTCCATAGTAGCGTGTGGAAAGTTTCTGGCAAGTCCTGCGGAATATGGTGTGCTGACGGTACGGTTGGAGACGCAAATACACCCAATCACCAACGTCAAATGAAATGTCTCGGTGCTTTGTATCTGCGGCTTGCTTCATACGGTTGTTAGCTCGTTCCAAGTGTTTCTTCAAGTCAGCAAGCACCGCATCTCGTTCAGCCAGCTGAGCATCGAGTTCTTGATGAGTTGTTGTGCCACGTTCATAGCCAGGTAGAGACGGGGGTCACGTCCGTACACGGCTTTGAAGGGTGTTGTTCCTGTTGACGCGTGGTATGTTGTGTTATACCAATATTCCGCCCATGGCAATAAGGAACTCCGTTGTTTAGGGCGTTGGTGGACAAAGCAACGTAAGTATTGCTCGAGCCAGCGGTTAACCACCTCTGTTTGTGGGTGGTAGGCAGACGACATACGTAACTTTGTTCCTGAAAGACGCCACAATTCTCGCCAAAAAGAGCTGATAAATACGGGATCACGATCACTTACAATGGAGTTGGGAATTCCATGGAGCTTGACGATGTTGGTGATGAACAGAGAGGCGACTGATTTCGCTGTATACGGGTGGGACAAAGCAATCATATTGGCTGATTTGGAGAGGCGATCAACGACGACCATGATAGAGGTGTGATTTTCTGACCGGGGAAGGCCGTCAATAAAGTCCATTGACATCTTTGTCCAGACTTGATCGGGAACTGGGAGAGGCTGGAGGAGTCCGGCCGGTGAAAGACTCTCATACTTTGCCCGTTGACAGATGTCACATGCTGCCACATACTCCTGGACTGATTTCCTCATCGATGGCCACTAAAATTGCTGAGCTAAGCGTTTGAATGTGCGTAGCGCACCTGAATGCCCGCCTGTAGGTGTGGTGTGGAACTCGTGCAGTAGAGTGTTGATGAAAGGGGAACCGGGGGAAATAACAATTCGATTCTTGAAGCAGAGGATCCCATTACGGTGGAGGTAAGGTTTTCCTGGTGCTGCATCCGCCTGTTTGCTCAGATTCTGGAGAAAGGGATCGGTGGAAACAGCTGAGCGGAGGTCATTCCACAAGTCTGCGTGTTGAGTGAAGGTAGCGTTGAGACAGGGGCTGTCTGATCTCCGAGAAAGGGCATCAGCTGCGGCATTGGCTGTTCCTGGCTTGTAAGTAATCTCATAGTCATAGCCAACCAACTTTCCAATCCACTTCTGTTGCTCTGGCGTGAGGATGCGTTGCTCAAGTAAGAAACGAAGGCTTCGCTGATCGGTTTGAATTGTGAAGCGTCTCCCCATAAGGTAAGGCCGCCAAGTTCGAATGGCAATCACAATAGCCAACATTTCTCTTGCATATGTAGACCAGTTCTGCTTCGCCACACCCAATGAGCGACTCATGAAAGCAATGGGGTTGCCGTGTTGAGCAAGAATAGCACCTATGCCCTCCCCGGAAGCGTCGGTTTGGATCACGAACGGAGCAGAGAAATCTGGTAAGGCTAGTGTTGGGTAGTTTTCATGGCTGTCTTTAGTTTGTTGAAAGCTTCTTCCGCATTGTTGGACCACTCGAACTTGCCTTTCTTAAGGAGATTCGTCAATGGCCGTGCAATGATGCCATAATCTTGCACAAACTTGCGATAATATCCCGTGAGGCCAAGAAACCCTCTCAATTCGGTGATAGTTGTTGGAGCGGGCCAGTCGAGCATCGCCTTGATTTTTGACTGATCCACCTTGACACCAGCTCCCGAAATAATGTGGCCTAGATACTCCAACTCACTTTTACCAAACTCACATTTCTTATGCTTCACAAAGAGTTGGTGTTGTTGTAGAATCGTAAAGACAAGGTTCATGTGTTCCAGGTGCTCCTCCCATGTGCGGCTGTAGACGAGGATATCGTCGAAGAAGACAAGGACAAACTTACGCAGATGGCTCCGAAAAATAGAGTTCATCAACGCCTGGAATGTCGATGGGGCATTGCACAATCCGAAGGGCAACACTAGGTATTCATAGTGACCGTTGTGAGTGTGGAATGCTGTTTTCAGAATGTCTGGGACATGAACTCTGACCTGGTGATACCCTGCAGTGAGGTCGAGTTTGGTGAAGATCGTGGCGCCATGAAGTTCGTCGAGCATATCTTCCACCGTGGGTATGGGGAATCGATCCTTGATGGTTGCTTTTGATACGCCCAAAACGGGATCACTCTTTCGGTAAGGTTGATATGAACTCAGATCCGAGAGGATTGAGAACTGATGGATCGAGGGGTGACACTAAGGGTTGCGGAATAGCCCAAAGATACTACCAGACTTCGATCGTTGCCGGATGTGACGCACCGGTCCAACAAAAGAAGGATCGAAACTTGGAGATAACCTCACCAAGAAACTAAGAAGTGTTCTAAACAAAGAACAATGAGAGAAACTCATAAAAAGGGAAAAACAATCTGTTTTATTTCGTGGCTCTAAGGCCTTATTTATAGGATTACAAGTTGTAGAGATCCAAAGAAAAATGTGCTAAAAACAAGACATTGGAAATAGAAACAAAGACTTGACTAAATAAAGTCTTTGACTGAAACTTGGACTACCTCTTCATATAGCCACGACCAGGACTTTGAAAGGTGAAGAATATACTCCTGATATGGGCCAAGACATCTCCCTTTGAGGCCTGGTCAAAATCCATCTTTTCCCTTAGCCAATATTTATCGGTTTCTCCATTTGGCCCAAACAAGTTCGTTTTTGAATCTTTTTGAAAACCATCAAGCCCAATGCTTTCTTGAACATTTAGAACATGAATAATAACCTTTGTCATGATTGAATTGACCGTTGGTTCATCAGAAAGAAGGTTAGCCATTTCGAGCTTCTCGGGTGGTCTGAATTCGCGAGAACTGAAGATCACCTGATTTGTAAATAGCATAACTATCACATATGAACTCCGTTTGATCTGATTCTTCTTCAAGGAGCTCCGTAATTGAGTTGAGAACATTCTACAAGTGATTTCATGCGTAGAAGCCTCGTGGTTTGGAAGATATGAGTCAAACAATGAACATATATCTTTACTGCTTTCCATGATCAAGCCATGCATGCCTGTTTTGCCCGGTGCGCTACCCCACGGCACATCATTCCCTCCCTCTTGAAAAGGATTTGACCTCAAATCCATTTCACCTCTATCAAAAGGAAATGAATCAGAGAAAACGAATTTTAAAATCATATAAAATTCAATGAAGGAAAAGTATGGACAGAAAGTTCCTTGGACTTTTGGACTTATTTTCCTCAAGTACTTCCAGTTCCATGTCCCTGATACATAAGAACTTTGGCGTTCACCAGTGTTTTCTCCCCTTGGGAACTGATCATACTTATCATGTACTTTCAAAACAACTAGGGAAACCACATCAAATATGCGAGAGAAATAATCAAAGAGTTTCTCTATCCTTAGGACATCAAGAACATGATCCAAGCTCTTAGGATAATCATCAAAGAATGTCTTGTAAACCAAGATGACATAAAAGCTCAAGACAACACAATTTTCAAACATTGGTTTCAAATTATGCCAAGGTTTATCAGTTTCAACACACAAGTTATCAAGCTTCAAAACAGAATCAAAAATAAAATCGGTTTCAGCTCTATGTGATTTTTGTTTCAGCAACTTCTTAACCAAAAATTCGTCCAAGGCACAAGTGGATGCAAATAAATTACCAGTGATCAGTTCATGTCTATAAGGGCTCAGATTAAAGTCATTTTCTTTGAAGACAGATGAATCAAACGATTTTCTAGCACAAAAATCAGACTGTTGCAAATCAAGCTCAAATGACTTTTCAAGATGATCAAAACTTTTGCTATGTTTCAAAAACTGATCAAGACTCAAAACAAATCCAAAATGGATGTCATTGCCATTTTGAAAACGTTTTTGATCAAGAATTCCGTCAAGTTCAAATTTCTCAGAAGAATGAATCATGTTATCAAAAACAGAATTTGAAACACAAAATTCTTTAACTTTGTCAAAACCAAAACGATTTACAACAGGAGAACTGATCTTAACAAACATTTCAGGCAGAGAATTAAGTAAATAAAGTTTCTCACAGTGCTTTTTAGGCAAAGGCGTAGAAGTTGTGCCTGGATCAAAGCAAAGATGTTTCTCTATGATGATGGATGATGTGCTTGGTGCTTCCTCATCAAAGATTGGATCAAGCTCGTCTTCTTCATCAAATATGGGACTAAGATCATTGTCCAAGGGTCTCCTAGTCTCAAGACGTGGTCCTTGATGTTGGTAGTTCAATGGTTCTTCCTCAAAAACCTGTGAAACTAGAACAAGACTACTCGGATGCTCCGGTTCAAAACAGGTTAGTCCATTAGTCTCTTCATTATCAATATCAAACATAAGATCAGGTTTTGGAGAAGGAAGATCACATTCATCCTCATAAGTGATCCAACTTTCCATTAGCTCTTCATCATACTTATCAAAAATTGGTAAAGAATCTGAAAAATCTTTTAGATCTTCAAGGTTGTTTTCAGATTTACCTTTGGGTTTTTCACTGATGAAAATTGATGGCTCAGCTACTGGGGCACGTGTGGGTGTGCTCTTCTTTTGGCTCTTGCTGACGTCCTTGAGGGCTTTGTCCACACCCTTCACAAAGTTATCACAAAATTGTTGGACATCAAACTGAAAATGTTTCCTTTTTGGATCAGCTTCGCCTTTGGACGTTTTGAACTGCTCTTTGCACCTCCTGTTCGGCATCTTATGTGGTCTTCTTTGGGCTAGTCTTTCCTGCACAGGAACAAAATCATCAAAAACATTCAATGAATTTTGAGATGAAGATTTAAAGTTAGCCTCTCGCTGGAATTTCTTCTTGCTACTTTCCTTGTGAAGACCAAACATCTTTATCCTGAAAAATTACTTAACACAAAAGGGTTTACAGATAAAATAATCCTCACACTCTCAAGTGTTTAATCTCACCCACACAAGTGTTTCTCTAAGATTTTAGTGGTCACTCAAGAGTCTCCTCAAGGTTCTAAGAGAACAAATCAAGAATCCCAATGGGTAGATCCAAAGCGAACAAAGGGTTTTTCTCAAGATAGATAGATAAGAGATTTTTGATTTTTGAAATCCGTTTTAACCACCTCAAAGGCTGGATTTCTCCTCAGCCAGCAGGCTTTCTCTTCCACCACCAATCTACAAAACAAACTTTGAACTTTTTCTATTTTTTTTTTTTTTTTTTTTTTTGAATCAAATCGTAAATCTTTTTTTTATTTTTTTTTTATTTTTTTATAAATGGATGGTAATGAGGGGCCCGGATTCAAGAAATGAAGAAGAAGAAGTGTTTGAAGAAGATGGAGAGATGAGAAGATGGAATGATAATAGAGTTACCGGAAGAGTGGCTCTGATACCACTTGATACGCCCAAAACGGGAAGGATGGCTTTGGCCGGGTGTTTGATATGAACCGAGAAGGCGATGGCACTTCTGGAACTGGAATGGAATGAATGGATCGTCAAGAGATGCGGAATGACTCTTGATATACCACGATCTAAGGCTAACCACCTAAGAAACGATGAAGGTGTGTTGGCTAACCACCAAACGACACAAAAGATGATTGGCTGACCACCAAATCAACAAGCCGGTTCAAACCGATGAACTAGCTAAGAACTCTCTCTCTCACTCAGAGAAAAGAAGAACCGAAAATAAACAACCAAAAATGAACTGATTTTATTCATCAAAGGGACTACATATTTATACTACTTGTAGTCAAAGAGAATTAAAGAGAATTGTGGGAAAACAAGGCATAGAAAATAGAAACATTGACTAGAATATTATTAATGAGTCAAAGACTCAGTCTTCCATGCAGATTAGTCAAAGATGACCATTCGGTTCACGTTCTGGTCAAGGAAACCCTTCGGCTACTGTCCAGGTTCATCCGAACCAGATGGATGCACGGGGTAAAGATAAGGACGCTTGCGGGACTGTCTGGATGGTCCGCCAGATAAGAATGCATGTCCGTCTTTGGTTTCTTCACGACCCAAGCTAAGTCTGGCTCGACCGTGGGTTTTAGAATGTCGAGTTGGTCGGGGAAGACGGGTTGTGGTTCGGTCGGTTAGGTCGTCTGGACGTGGTTCCAGCCGAAGCTCCAATCGGGAAGCACGCGGGACGGCTCGGTCAGTCTGATCAGTACGGTCGGATGAACGAACCTCGGTCAAATTGTTCAGAACGTTCTGATCTCCATGCTGGTTGGCTCCAATGGACTGATCCACGAACCAGGGCACATCAGCTTTGTTCAGGGCGCGATAATCAGTGCAAAACCTCCATGAACCGTCCTTCTTTTTGACCAAGAGAACCGGCGATGAGAATGGGCTCGAGCTAGGTTGGATTAAACCGGACTGTAACATCTCATTTACTTGTTTCTTCATCTCCTCCTTCTGGAAATGAGCATACCGGTATGGTCGGACGTTAACCGGGTCAGAGCCTTCTTTCAATGTGATGTGGTCCTCGATATCTGGCGCCGGTGGTTTCTGCGTCAGAGTCTTGAAGATGCCGGCGAATTGTGTGAGCAAACGCTGCATCTCGATGGGTACCACTGAAACGGCGTCGGTTGGCGTCTGAACACTGACTGCGAAGCAGGCCTGGCCCATTTGTGCGTCTTTCGCAATCTCCTCCGCATGGGCTTGTGCGATCTGTCCATGTTTCAAGCCGTGGACCCTTCTACGTTTTCCAGCCCAAGCGAACTCAAGAGTCTGGGCTTTCCAGTCGCAGAGAGTTGGGCCCAACAACGACAGCCATTGAATCCCTAGTACGAAATCCAGGCCGGTGAGGGGAAGAACGAAGAAATCAGTGGTGAAATCGACGCCGTCGACTACTACCTTGAGTTGTCGGTAAACGCCATTACACCGAAGAGGGTAGCCGTCTGCTACTCGCACCTTGAATGGTTTTGTCGGTGAGATTTGAAGGTTCAACCGATGAGCCAGTTTGTCGCTGACAAAATTGTGTGTCGAGCCGCTGTCGATGAGAGCTACAGCACGGTGGTTATTGATTTCCAATTGGGTATGTATGGTTTGAGGTGCGTCCCAACCGGTGAGTGCTTGTAAGGTTATCTCGGGTTCCTCTTCCTCCGGCGAGCTTTCATCATCATCGTCTGCATCCTCTCCTTCCATGAGTAGGAGCTGTGATTTGCGACACTTGTGGCCCGGTGTATATCGTTCATCGCAACTAAAACAGAGCCCAAGGCTTCTCTTCCGTTTGAGCTCTTCCCAACTCAGGCTTTACGCAATCGATCGGATCATCTAGATATCCCTTCAACACAACATAGGTTTCTTTGGTGCCGCTGGTCCAGGTTCTTACGGCTCTTGACTCGTGTTCGTGTTCCGAAAACTGCGCTGCGAGTTGTTCGCAAACCTTCGTGATCTTTGCAACTGCTCATCTCTCATCCTAGCCAACTCAATCGTTGATTTGAGGGGTTCGCGGTTGGAACATGCGGATACTGTCTGAGATTGAGTCCTTGAGCCCACCGATGTAGGTACCTGTGTCCAACCTGCGACCTTGTTCTGCAGCCTTTCAAACTCCCTCTGGTAATCGCGTAGACTACCCGTCTGTCGGATTTTCGAAAGAGCCACGTCGAAATCCTCTGCAGCAGAGGGTCCAAAACGTGCCCATAACTCTTCTTCAAACACTTCCCACGTGATCAGAATTTCTTCTTCTCCGAGGGTTTTTGATGTGGCTTGCCACCATTCATTAGCCTCGTCTTCCAAGTGGTATGAAGCAAAGTTGACCCTCTGATCCACTGGTATCTCTTGATAGGCAAAGTATTGCTTCGCCTTGCTTAGCCACGTAGTAGGATCTCCTTGCTGGAATTTTGGGAATACCAGCTTCACATGTCTATGGTTGGGTCCTTGTGTGAAAGGAATGGTGTTTTCTCCTCTTTGGGTGGAAGCCGCTGGAGGACGATTCTCATGTCCTCTGTTTGCTCCCGTCACGCTCGTGCCTCCTTCATTTTGTGCACTGGCCCCGTCTTCACGGAAGCTTGATATGGCTTCCACCAGCATCTGTTTGAAAGAGTCCTCCATTCCGCGAAACTTCATAGCTAGGCATGGGCATAATATCCGTAACCCGAAATCCGAACTGAACCCGAACCAAAAAACCCGATCTGTATCCAGTCCAAAATGTAAATAATATCCTAATGGGTCTTGTAAGGTGGTACAAAACATATCTGAACCCGAAGTGTTATTAACCGAACCCGAACGGGTAACCCAAAAAATCGAAAAAAACGAAAAATCCGAAAAAATATCCGAAGAAACCGATCCGAATGTCTAAAATAATATACAATATAATTATATGAAACATGAATATATACTTCAAGTATTCAATTTCATATTTATTTTGATATGTTATCTAACAATAAGTATTTAAAATATATATAACTACCTTAAATACTTAATTATATATAAATAAATATATATTTCTTATGTTTTACTTTTAAATTTTAGATTTTATTTTGGGTATATCCGAACCGATCTAATATAACCCGAATCCGAATGATATATGATTACTTTATGGGTTCTATGATGTAATACAAAACCGATCCGAACCCGATGTGTTATATCCGAATCCGACTCGTACTTGCAAATTTACTAGAATGGGACCTAGGAAGTGTTATAAAAAAGAACCGAAATCCGAAAAACCCGACCCGAATGCCAACGGGTACCCGAACGCCCAGGCCTATTCATAGCCATCACCTCGGTGAGCTTCGCGACTTCGTCTTGCACCAGGCCTAGACCTGTTTCCAGGTCTGATAACCTCTCCTTGTTGCTTGCCATAACCCTAATATAGCTTCAGGTTATAGCAAAAATGCTCTGATACCAAATGTTGGTCCCAATCAAAGCATGAAATAAAGAACGTAAACAATTGTAGTTTTGGGTAGAATAGTCTACCTCTTTTTGGGTTTTTCATTTAATAAATAGAAGAACTGAAATAACTTTGGAGTTTCCACTCCTACACAACAGGGAATTGGGAAAGGTGGAAGAGGTGGTTCCTAAACACAAGGAGGACCAAGTCTCTTCTTATTTAAACATTCAAATAAACAACTAAAGAAATACGTAACCCATGATTACGTAGAGCCCAAGTATTTACGGTTTGGTATCCTCTCTCGGTTTGATCTTCTCCGGTTCTGCACATCTGATTTGGTCTGGTCTGTGACGTTCTTTCCTGCGGTCGCATCAGTTGAAGAGGAAGGAAGTTTAAAATCAATTGTAGATCAAAACTCTTGAAGCGACTCGTAAAAACAATGAAAAATCTCAGTTGCCAAATAGACAGAAAAGGAATGAGGTTTGATGAGAGAATAATGAATTAACAGTTTTATAATATGTATTGTGGAAGTACTGAAGCAGAAAAAAAAGATCAAGGAAGACATTCTAATCAACTCCATAAACATTTAGAGAAAATATTTTTTTTTAGAAAGCAGAGAGATTTTGCAGCTATCTATACTCATGCTACAAACTTCAACTTCTTAGTCATCGGCTTCCTCATGCCCGATTATACAAAGTTGAACATATGAAAGGAAGTTTCTAATATGCAATGAATCATGATGCGTAATAACAAAAAAAAAACAACCACTGACCAGACCTCTTAACTACCATCCTAAGCATCGTCGTCATCATTAAACTCTGAGATTATAATTGAATGGCCTCATCTTCCTTTCGGCCTTCCTCCTTAATATCTTAACAAATCAATGATTGGTCAGCGACTCAAATAACAACCAATATATAAACTGACACTCGTTTGGAACTTGTTTTACCCGGTATTTGTTGTAGTCTTTCATGTTCTTCACGTAGTCAACCTTGCACTTTTCAGCCTTAGCAACATAAGGTGCCTTCTTCTGAATTATTGTGAAATGCAAGTATTAGATTTAGTTTAAGAACATGTCAACTGAGATAATAACACAATTATGAGTACGTTCTGAGAGAACGTATAGCATTGTCTCCGGTAGATTTAATTTCTAACCTGTTTTTGCATTCAAATTCAACGCCAAAGTGCCAATCAAGATCAAGAGGCTAAGTTACAAAAGAACCTTCAAAGTGAGAAGGAGCCACTCACAGCAAAGCAGCAATATATTTGTTCCTTAGGATTCTCCATCTTGAAACTCCTACGGAAATATTACCTTTGGATCATAAAAAAAAGTCTAGCATTAGCACAAAGGTAGAAACTATAATGGGGAAATCAATAACTGACAAAAAAACTACTCTTCTAACCTTTAGTAAATTTCAAAGTAGCTAGATGAAAAAGTTTTGGACAGCCAAAAAGTTTAATCCTTGTAAACTACTGAACACATTAAATTGAAGAAGCAGTAGCCAGTAGGCAATGATTACATGAAAACGAAGAAGACACTTGTTTGACCTTTGTTTAGTTTGGTTCCTTTGCAGATGCTTTGCTACGTCCTTCTCACTTCATGGGCTTCTTGACACCTAAAGAGATCAATAGGCAACATCATTAGGAACTCTATAATTTAGGTACATATTAAAATCACTAACATAGAAAAAGAGACCTGAGGATGTAAACAATGCAAACAATTGTTTGGCTCAGTAATAAAAAATCGACATGTGAACAAAACAGAATGCAAACACATAGTAAAGAGGAATCATGGATATAATCAGGTAAGAAAATCTAAGGTGGAGGAAAGCTTATGATTGGGATGATAGAACTGATGAAATTCACTGGGTAGGACTTACGTTTTTATAGGTGAAGATTCTGAAAAAAGAAAGTAATAGAGGATGCATTCGATGAGAGATTGTGTGAGGTGTGAGGTGTGGAGAACAATTATTACTGACTCCATTGAAGCTGACGCTTCGATTCATTCAAACTCTGTAACGTTTCAAGATTTTTCTGCCGGCAAGAAGAACAGAAGAAAAACTTAGGGCTCGAGAAGTTTCGGTGACAACGATTATCTTCAAAATGGACCAATTAAATTTCTGTACTGGCCCGTACAAAAAATAACACATACACAAATGATAAAGCCCAGTAAAAACCCACCAGAAACAAAACAGAAACAAAATTCGTTCACCCAGTGACACGTGTGGAGCTCTCCTTCCCCTATTTTCTTAAGTGGCAAGAGCAGAAGAGAATCACGGTCTACTTTATATTAATACTAGAGTCGGCCCGCCCTACGGGCGGGATATACTTTACTTGTAATCAAAATTATTATTTTTTATATGATTTGTGTTTTAGGTTTACATTTGCAAGAGATATATATTAGATATACTATTTTCTTAACTTAAAAACTTATTTTTACTATTAGCATAATCTCTCTCTCTCTCTCTCTCTCTCTCTCTCTCTCTCTCTCTCTCTCTCTCTCTCTCTCTCTCTCTCTCTCTCTCTGTTAGTAACCAAAATACATAAATATATCAGTTAAAGAGTATTTAAAAATGTTTAGCTTACTTAACATTTAAGGTGATATTAACTTTTATTGTGTATGTTTTGTTATTCTTTTTATAGATCATGATCATCTTAATATTAAAATGTTCATGAATACATAATAGTTTCACATATTTCTCTGTTTATTCTACTGTAATTATGATAATTTTGATAATAAGTAAACTAATTTTTAATACAAAAATCTTAGATTATATTTTTTCTTATGAATATTTTTAATATATATGTCTTTGATATTATATTATTATGTTTTGTTATTCTTTTTATAGATCATGATCATCTTAATATTAAAATGTTCATGAATACATAATAGTTTCACATATTTTCTCTGTTTATTCTACTGTAATTATGATAATTTTGATAATAAGTAAACTAATTTTTAATACAAAAAAATCTTAGATTATATTTTTTCTTATAAATATTTTTAATATTTATGTCTTTGATATTATATTATTAATTATGTGATAAAATATTATTTTAGGTTGATGTCAAATGAAATATTATATATATATATATATTTGAAACTATTGTTTTTCTTATCGTATTAGTTCTTGTTGTTTTTCTTTGTTGTGGCTTTTGTCAATATTTTGTTAGTTTTCTTTACTTTAAGTCTATTAAATACACTCTATTTTTTCAACAAAAAATACACTCTTTTAAAATTTTCGTTGGTCTTGCTTTTTAAATTATAAATGTTTTATAAAGATTGAGATCTAATAATTCTACATGTTTCATCCTTCTACGTTTAACTTTCATCACATTATCATAGAAATATTTAATCATTAATTGTTATAATTTTTGATAAATCCTTTTTTAGAACTTGAACCTCATATTTTTCCGTATGTAGAAACACTAATGAACTTTAATAAAATCTAGAGACGATAATGAAGTTAATTTCATAATCCTCATAAATATTTTATTCAGACGTTTCATGACTAACATAAACCATATGTAGTTCTCGTGTAAATAGCATATCTGAAAAGACTTGGTTACTTTAACGAAAGTTATGAAACTAAAACCAATCTCCGTCATCTTCCGCATTAACTCATAAAGGGAACAAAAAAGTTTGACTTTTGTCTTCTTCCAGCTTTGCGATCTTCAACTTTTGTGATTCTAATAATTTTCTGGTGAATTTGATTTAAAGTAGTTATTCGATGGGTT
The DNA here is from genome assembly GCF_020379485.1 of Brassica napus. NCBI lineage: Eukaryota > Viridiplantae > Streptophyta > Magnoliopsida > Brassicales > Brassicaceae > Brassica > Brassica napus. The sequence goes on along the minus strand of NC_063449.1, from coordinate 2,014,259 downwards.
AGGCCGGCCACTCGCGGTTGCTGTCGTCCTGTTCGGAATCCTAGGAATCATTCCAGTTTCTTAATGCGTGTAACCGAGTCGACGGCGATCGCTACAATTTCCTGATCTTATCTTTGCTTGCACGATTCTTTGTATATATACTGTTACTCATTTGATATAAGACCATAATATGAACCCTTTTGCACCCCCAATTAATGTATACTGGTGAATTTACGAAAGCAAACTTAAGTTCTCCATTAACTTTTCCAATATCATTTTGTACACCAATATTCATCGTTTCCAAAAGCTAACTATATATAGATGTTACGGGTGCAGCAGAAGGTGAAGATGAATTGAAAAGGATGTCAACCGAAGACTCTGATGTAGTGTATGTGTAGATATGAAGAGGTGCCTTGAATGAGCTTGCACATATCATAGTGAGTTACAAAATAAGTTAGATTTTATGGTGAAGTTTGTATATGTTTAAAGGTCAAAAACAGAGAAATACAAAATGTCTTACTGAAACGGTATTTGGTCTTTGGCTTGTGATTCAAACGCTTGCCTTCACGTATCTGTAGTAATTTTTTTTTAATTTAAAAGAACTTATCAAAAACATTTAGAGATTTCCAAAGGTAAGAGCAAAGAGACTCACTATTGTTATCTCCTGTAGACAATATAGTGCCGAAGCTTCTTCACGGATATTTGGTTCCTGCTGGTTTTAGAAACAATCAGTATCATAGAACCATAGGACATAAAGAAATATACAGATTACAGACTGAAAATAACAACAAACCCCAATTAAACAGATCAACCAAGAACTTTTAAACACACAAACATAAAAAGGCAAAGTAAAAAAAAAGAAGAAGACAAAGTTCTGGTTCAAAAAAGAAGAAGAAGACCACAAAGTAAAAACAAAAAACTGAGACTTTGGATGATATCAAACTCACGTATCAATCGGCCGTGTAACCATCATCAAATTAATTCAATTTTAAATTAAAAATTCAGAAACAGAAAAGAAGAATAGCAGAACCCAAAAAAAAGATCTCTCTTCTTGTGAGGAACTATAACACTAAAAATAGAAAAAGTATATGATTGAAGAGATTGATAGACTGGCGCGGATAGAAGAAGATGGTTTCGAGATGAAGAATACTTACCTATTTATATTCTTAGTTAGACAGCCTCACCATGATGGAAGATCGCATTCAAGGCTAGATCGTGGGTGTTTGAATTAATAAAGGATTAAAGACGATGAATAAATATCTGGGTGCGTTTCAGTGAACCAGACCAAGATCAAAAGTCGCCTCAGTTCCAAAGAACAGAGAAACCTTAAATTTCATCTTTTGCGTAAATCACAATTAGGGTTGAATCATGTGGTCTATCGGGCCGTTAGACAGGGTAAAAAAAAAAACAGAATAAGCCCAATAAAAATATAATCGCTAGTTAATGAAACGCTAAGTTTTGTATAGAGGACACGTGTTGCGTTTTCAGCTTTCTAGTTTATGACATGGAATCCTATGTGGCATGTCTAAGGAGAGAGGAAACTGTATTTTATATATATAGATACTAGGGTCGGCCGCGCTACGCGCGGAATATGAGTTATGTGTGATATCAAAACCATAGAATCGTATCTTATTTTTGATTATGTTCTATGAGTTCTTGCAAGAGAAATATATTATAGTATTTAAGGTTTTTAAGAATGTTGGTGTGTAGAGAATATATGTTAGTTTATTTTTAAGATTTTAATAGTTTTATTAAATGTAGCTGGTTTTTTTTAAAGTTTGATGTGAAGATAATATTACAATTCTTTAACTTAAAAGATTAAATATTCTGAATTATATAAATAATTTTTGTGTACAATTCAAGTATAACTTTTTCTTATTTTTAAATATTTTGAAACGATCATTTATATAATTATGGTCAATACTTTTAGTGTTTATAATAAGTATTGCATATCTATTTGTATTCTTTATTTTTGTCATCAACTTAAATAGACTCATACTGACTTTGTAAAGCAAACTGGATGCTACGCATCCATGTGAATGACGAAAAACGGCTGTTGCCTGACATTGTGTGCTAGACTGTCCCATTGTATTCTATATTTACTAAATTGTATATTAAGCGGTCAGTACGCGCTCTGCGTGGAATGTCTATTTTCTTATAAAATCTATTGTTGATTTAGAATTATTTTTATATATTTGCAATTATTTTATAATTGTTTACAATTGTTTTTTATTCTTAAAAAATATATTGTAAATAATTATTTTTCATATTTTTACAATCAAGTTCTTATTTGTTTTTTAGAATTAAAATTTTGTTAGAGATATCTTAATGGTAGGGACTATAAGAATGTTTGTTGGTTTATTTTCAAGAGCAGTTAAATTTTTTTTAATTACTGTTCTGATATATTTTTAATTTAATTTAATGCATGGGTGGACATCAAATCTCCGATCGAGTTCAGTTTATGTCTATTTAAATATCCGATCGAGTTCAGTTTATGTCTACCGTTTAAATTATGTTTATTTTACTGAAATCGAAATATATTTTAAGATCTTAAAATTCCAAAACAAAAGTAATACAGATATATGTTATATTAATGTATAACTAAATAAATAAAACTATCATGGAAATTATTTTAGTTTGAATATTTGAGTGGAAAACCCATTAAATATTTTAGTTTTTTGAGTCTTTTTTTTTAATTATTTCAAACATTTACTTTTGATTATTTTTAGATACTTTCAGGTATTTTAGCCAGCTTCAAGTATTTTTGATTATTTTAGATATGGATTCTATACCTTAAATTAATTATTATATTTAAATATATAATTATGATTCAAAAATATTTGGGCATATAAGGATATATATATATATAGGAGGGTCGCTCTCAGCTCAGAGGGAAAGATGTGATTAGTAGGGTAAATCTTAGGGGTGTTCAATCCGGTAAAACTGAAACGAACCAAAATAGAAAAAAATGGTTTTTTTTTGAACGAAATGGTTTAGATTTAGTAGTACCGACCGAATAAACCAAATTAGTGTTATTATTTAAGAAGCCACAATATATTAATATGGTTCGGTATATAAACCGATCCAACTGAATAAACCGAAGAAACCGATTAACTAAATATAATTATATATATATATATGAGTCTGTAAAGTTGACGACAAAAAAAAAAAAAATATATAATTTATAATAAAATTAATAATATATACATAAGCTTTATAAGTTCATATTAGTGGACATGTGTAACGTCCGTAATTCTTTCCACTGGAAATGGAATTGATGATTGGGAACACCAAATGGACGTGTATCTATGGTGTATCATGCAAATAACTTGTTTTCCATTTTGTAACGACGTTTTTAAATATTACGTCAACCCTTTTTTAGACTATTAAAGTTTAGAGACTGGTATCCTCGTAAAATGACAAACAGAATTTCCTTAATAATGGGGAAACATATTTTTTGAAGTTCTCGGTCAAGAAATAGAAACATATTTTAATCTTCGATTTGAAACAATTCCAATGAAACTGGACAAATATAATTGTTGACACTAATTGATATCATTCTCTTGTAAGACCACCATCATCTATACATATTAAACATTCCTCAAACTGACACTACACATTCAGAGGTCCTTTCAGATCATGTGGGGAGCGCATTAGTTACTGGTTGTATGAATCTTCCAACACATAAGCTAAAACAACACTACGCATTGATCCAGAAATGTTCTGATCATTGACTTGAAGTAAGCTTTCTTGTTTTCAAAGTCCTTCAACCTTGGTGCTTTAGAATCATTGAAAGGGACTTCTCCAATAATCTTGGACTTTTCCTAACAAATGCACACGGCAATGTGATGCAATATACCTCAATGTGCTAACCTGTGAGAAAGAAACCACCAAACCATGATCACACAGACACAACTCCGCAAAGGTTAAGATGTGAGTTTGCTCGGATGAAACTGAGTTTTAGGTATTTTCTTATGTAATATAAGCCAAGAGAATGGAACAGTGGACACAAAATACATCAGAATGATGAGGAAATGTGTTTTCTTCAAGAAACATACTGAAGCTGACACCAAAATCAATGGTTGTAACAAAAGATCTTCAATAAAAATCAAAGCTCCGAGAAAACAAACTAAAAGACATGAAAATTTGAAGCACACTTAGAGTTTACTAAAAGTAATTAGTTTTGCAATGCGAAAATCTTCCTGTAAAGGAAAAACACTTGAGCATGAAAAATAAAAGATGATGTACAGTGCAATATCCTGCAATATTTTACGGTAGGACAACGCCGCAATAGTCTGATCATTGAAGTGGTGAATTAAGGGAATCGGTTTTACCTTTGATCATAAGTTCTTTCTTTGATTTTTCCACGTCTGCTTTCTCTCCTCGTCCTCCTTTCTCTTTATGGCGAGTTTCACCATGAAGTTTCCTCATTTTTAGTATCCACATATTTGAACCTGCTAAAAGACAAAAAAAAAGAAAAAAATATATTGAAAGTGAGAAGGTATGATAAAAAAACACATTTGGAAGAGGAAAACGCACAGAGGAAACAGTGTGTCTTCAAAGGAAGAATCAAGGAGAGATAACAATAAGCATTCCTCACAACAACCATATGGTTCAGAGAAGTTGTGTAAGAGATCCCCACGACAACCTTTAGTTTCTCTACCTATGCTTTTCATACGTAAATAAGCAAGACGGCTAAACAAACTAAATCATGTTGACTAAACACCAATGATATTTTAATAATGCAACTGCCATATGTAGTATAGGGAAGCAGATTAGTTATAAAGTTCTTATTGAAGCATGAACCTTGAGTAGACAGATAATTGTATGCAAGAGTAGAATATCCATGACTGCAGGATTTGCAAAATCAGTGAAATCATAGGCTGCCAAATCAAAACCAGATGCATCCATTTATTTAAGTAATATATATGCCCAAATGTTCTTCTCGTATTTAACATGAAAACAACAACCAACCACGGGGTGACCGGTGAATCAATGCACTGAAGTTGGATATGAAATCTTGGGGACACACTCCCAGCTATTCCAGTCAATGGATTGTTGGTAGTACGTTTTTTTTGAAGGAAGTAGCCTTGCTGTTGCTATCAAGTAAACTGCTCGCATATCCTAGCATTTTTTTTCACTTCTGCAGCTTTCTCTCTTGCTAGCGCCACTACGCTTTCAGGGAAGTTAGCAAACTCAGCCACATGGATCCCTAACCTCTGGTCACATGCCCCTGGTTCAACCTAACCAGACAAACATAGACATCAAAACATTATATTTTAAGATTTGTAAGAAATTCAAGATTCAGCGCATATGAAGCTTTTTTGGGAAAGAACCAGAAGCTGTTTGGTTAAGGAAAACCTTGTAAAGCATGGTGAGTTTGCGGCTTTCTGTATCAATGTGTGCACTGACATGGAAGTTTGCAACGCCAACGATGTTACCTGCAACCTCAGAGCTTGCTTGAGCCAAGGCAGTAAGTTCATGGAAGTGAGTAGCAAACAGAGTAAGAGCTTTCTTCACTTGTACCAGATGCTCACATATAGCCCATGCTAGACCTGATACATTCACCAAGATAATGTTAACAACAAATCAACACAACAACCAAATAAAAGAAGAGACGTTGCAGTTAAAACTTACCAAAACCATCATAGGTTGATGTTCCACAGCCCAATTCATTGATTATTATCAGTGATTTATCGGTAGCTCCTTTTAAAATCAAAGCGGTTTCAAGCATTTCTTGCATGAAAGTAGGCACTCCACGCAGCTGAAAAACATGAAAGTTAAAAAGAAAACCTTTTATACAACTCAGCGGTTTCAAAAACAAAGAAGCAGAGAGTTAAACTCACTTGGCAATCGCCTGCTCCTACACGGGCAAAGATACTGTCTCTGATGGAAACTGAAGCTTTATCACAAGGAACAAAGGAACCAACTTGAGCCATCAGCACAGTCACCCCAACCTGGCGAATGAAAGTGGACTTCCCTCCCATGTTATTATTTGAAACCAACTCTCTCCTCTCATCTTATGGATCCCACATAAGCTCTCCACCACGCTTAAAGTTCCTAGCCTCCCAGTATCACAGCAGCCTAGCTTCCACAACCGATGAACACTTCAAATCAGAAAAAACACCCTAGAAATGACCATTGAGAGAGATGAGTAGAAGATCGAGAATAACAGAGAGATGAAGAGAGCAAGATCTCCAGAAAGGGGAATACTAACCTAGCAGAGATTTCGCCCACGGAAACGACGCATTGAAGGGCTCGTACTGGGCGTCTGTATTAATGTCACTAAAGTCGCGATCCTTTACAAGATGATAGAGAACGATCAATCGTCATTATAGCTGCTGAACTCAAACTCAGATGAACAAAGGAGACAATTAGGGTTAGCGCTTTCTGGTCTTATTCGAGGGCTTAACGGATGAAACAAAGCCCATTTTTGCCAAAAATAAAAGAAGACCGTAAGGAGACTAACTTAATGAAGCGCATCGTTTTGTTTAAAGTGGACAGGTGTTGCTTCCAGAGTGCATGAATTGATGACGTGTCATCCGATGTGGACACCCCCAGGAAAGAATCAAAGTGTACTTTATATATAAAGATATATATAAATTGTTTGGATTCATATGTACCATTGAAAGGGGTCATATTTGTATTGTTAGTGGGCACTCAAACAAAACATGATTAGTTGTTTCCTACTCTACTCTGCACTTCGCACACTGAAGATCACATTGTATACCTCTTGTGTGAAGATTTTTATTTACGGATGACCAACCTGAAACAATTTGCCATAAGAAATGTTTAATCTTGGGAGGGCAACATATTTTCCAGGAATAAGATTTTATAGCAGTAACCTTTGGACCATAAACTAGTTGTGTCCTGATTTTACCCGAATACAGTCTTTCCAATTAATAACCAGATTTCACTGTGTATATACCATTTATTTTGTAAAATTCCATCCATCTCGGTCATTAATCTGGTTTTGACTCAATGGTAAAGTCTCGATTATCCTGGCATCCTCGAATCCACCAAGTCACAGATGACCAGTGTATTTCAAGTCCTTATTTTCTTATTAATGAGATGATCGAATGTAAGATCAGGAAACAAATTATTTGAGTTCATGTTTGCTGGTCTCAGACGAGTGGTTGGGAGCCATAGGTCATTTCATATTGAGATGGAAGACCTTGATCCCACCTTTTTGATTAGTCATTTGCTAACCAGAGATCCAGCTGATACAATATTGTGACATCCATTAGAGGGTGAGTACGATCTAATATGTTCCAGAGAAGATGCATTCTTGAAATACCTACCCTTGAAAACAAGGTAGTAAGCTTCTCAATCAGTCTCCAAAATTGTCTTCTTAACATAGTTGTATTGAAATTAGTAAGTTCCTTATATCCTAATCCTCCATAATCCTTGTGCTGACATAATTTATCCAATGATTGATGATGCATACCTCTCCCGTTTCAACCTGAACTCCACCATAATTGGGCAACTGCACTAGTTAATTTTTGTGTCACTGTCTTTAGAATTCGAAAATAGGACATGATGTGGTTTGGTAGAGTAGTAATCACTAACTTTATGAGTACCTATTTTCCTCCTTTTGTAAAAAAAAAATTGATTGTCCATCCATTTACTTGGTTGTGTATTCTTTTCTGGATAAAACAAAAAAAATTGGGTTTTTGGTCCTCCCAAACTCTCTGGGATCCCTAGATAAGATCTCATCACTCCGATATTTTGAATCCCTAAGATATTTCGTAACTCCTGCCTAATTGGTTCCTCAACCCCGTGGCCAAACTAAATTCATGATTTTTGGAAATTAATCTATTAACCGGACATTCCTCGCATTTCTTCTGTGCTTTACAGAACAAAAGACTATCATCCGCAAAGAGAAGATGAGATATTTATGTACATGCCCTTGTTACCTTTAAACATGTCACTGGTTTTTCCTCGCTGCTTTCTTTATATTCGCAATCAATGCTTCCGTACACAATGAATAAATACGGAGAATCACCTTGTCTGAGTCTTTTTCGTTGGGTAATAAGCCCTCTTGGTAGTCGATTCATTAAAACTCTATACTGAACTGAAGATATACATTCCATCATAAATTGAACTCATCGAGAATCAAAACCCATATTCTCAAGAAATGCCTGTACAAGCACTCATTCCGCAAACCGTGAAACATTTCATGAGAAATAAGGATATTGTCTGATATTAACCATCCTGCCACAAAAGCAGATTGAGTTTCCGAGATTAGACATGGTAAATACATCTTTAGCCTTTGACATAAGAGCTTTAAGATAATATTATATCCTATGTTGCACAGGCTTGTCTGTCTCTGTTCTGTCATCCTCGTGGGCCTCGCTGTTTTGGGTACCATGCAGATATTTTTAATATTCAACCTCGTGTCCATTTTCTAGATCGTAAGAACGTATTCACTAGGTGAAGCAGATCCTTTTTAATGATATGCCAAGAATACTGAAAGCTGCCATCCCATCTGGTCCCGGAACCTTCTCTGGGTGCATCATAAACAACACATACCTCACTTCATCTTCTGTGGCCTCCCTTATTAACCATCAGTTCATTTAATCAGTAATGCTTGATGGGATATCAACCAGGAACTCCTTAAAGTCCACAGGTGAGGTAGAACTAAATAAATTCTTCAAAATATTCCACATCCACCTTTCCCACCCCTTTATCCTCTGTTATCCGTTGTCCACTTTTATCATGAAGTCCCGAAATTTTGTTATGTGCTTTGCATTGTTGTTTTGTTAAAGCATGATAGAACTTTGTTTTTAAATCTCCCATCGTGTGCCACATATTTTTGTGTTTCTATTGCCAGTAATATTTCTCATCTTTGTAAGCTTCTTGTAGTTTCCTTGAAACATCAATAATTTCCACCTTCGTCATGGCATCGTTTGTTTGTACTTCCTCTAAAGCTCTTTGGAGTTCCAAAATTATGTACTTCCCATATGGAGGATTGTTTTTCCTCCATCTTGATATTTCATGTCTGCAGTTACTCAATTTAGTGACACAACTCCTCTTAACATCGCCCCCCCCCCCCCCCCGAATCATTCCATCCTTTATTAATCCAATAAGCTGTCTTCCCCAATCCATCTTTTATCAAACCAAAACTTTCCTCATCTTCTGGGCACCTTATCCTCGACAGTTGCCACTATTGGTATGTGATCAGATCCAACCATAATTAAATATTATAAATAAGAGCATGGAAACATGATGTGTCAATCTTCATTTGCTAGTGCAATGTCCAACCTGCATCTTATCATTTATTTCCCTCTCCTCCCTTGCCACAAGATTATGTTGCCCAGAGACGGAAAGTACAACAAACCACAATTCCTAATCATATTGTTAAATCCCATGAAATTTGATGAAATTCTTAAAGATCCACCTTGTTTCTCATTGTTTCCAGATATTTCATTGAAATCCCAAATGATGAACCATGGCTCCATATGAACCATGGCTCCATATGAACCAGTCCATATCATGTGAGTCATTTTTAAACATGATCCCTAAACTTTGTGTTACAGGATGGGGATCAAGGTTGGCAAGATGGATGATGGAAGCTTGATGGATCGACCAAATATATGATCGGGTGGGCGATATGAATGGAATGCAGGATGTAAACCTGAAACAAATGCAAATGCGATGAGATGTGGTTTATACTAAGAAAAAAGTAAGATAAATAAACAAAGGATGGGATGGAATCAGGCTGCTGGACGTGTATCTCTCTCAGCCTGATCAGAAGATGATCGAAGTGGATTGAAATGGTGCTTTGCTTGCTAGATGTGTATCACTCTCAAGCTTGGCAATTGGGTGGGATGGACGAAATTGATTGATAGACACCACAAAGATCTGTGGAAGGGATCTTTGATAAGCATGGTTGCTCTGGAGCTGTTTCTCACAACACTCTAAAGACTTAGAACAATAGTTTTAAGAAAACTAGAAAACTGAATATTTCATAATACTTTCAAGATGGCGTGATTTACAATGAAACAAAGACTAGAGATTTATAGGCTCGACAAAGGACTCTCTAACAGTCTGAAAATGACATAAGGAAAGAAAATAAATCGAAATAAAAATCTTGGATGAAAAGGCTTTGATGGCTCATGAAAACTAGCTTTTAACTCGATTTGTGCCTTCAAAATGATAACTTGGATGATCTTGTATCTGGACAACTTCTGGACGTCACTACAGGAAAAAGACGTGGTGTATCATTTATTTATCTTATTAATATCATTTTTGAATGACATAAAAGAATTTACATCAACTATATAAATGATTCTGAAAATGATGACTCTAATAGTTTATAAAAGTTATAACGATTGATGCAATTACTTTCATCATTTATTGTAACCGATGTTAATATGTGTTGTTTATATTAAATGATGCTAAAACCTGTATCACTTAAAATAAATGATACTAATATTTGTTTCGGTTACAATAATTGATATTAAATATTTATATCAACTATTAAATTGATGTAATATTTATATCAGTTATAAATAAGTGATTCGAAAATTAGTATCAATTTTTATAAATGATTGTAAGAAACTAAGAATTTTATGTCATTTATTTAAGTGATGATTATGTACGTGGACATGATCTTCAAGCCTTCCTGAAATACTCCTTGGTCTTAATAGAAGAGAACATGACCGTTGGTCTTGGGCAAAAATCTGTAGAAACTCCTCCAAAGCATTTAGTGTAAATGTTGCCATATATGGAATGTTGATGGAGAGAGAGATCCGCCTCATCTCCTGAGTGCTGGTGCAGCTAAGAACTTCTTAGATGTCTTCTGAATGATCTAAACTGTATCCTGGTTTCCATAGATAGGTTTGGGTCATACCAAATCAAATTGGTTGGAAACTTTCCCAAATTGATGTCGGTTTGGCTGGTTTTAGGAAATTGATTGCATCTTGGTTTTTTCTTGACCAATTCTTCTGATTTCGTTCTTTCTGGAAAGCTAAGACATTAAAATTGAAGCCCGTGCTTGATTCTGGAGAAGACCGCTTTATGGTTGGGCTGAAATCCACCTCTAATGGCTGATACTTGCAACTGGACGGGCTGGGGAACCTCCGGTTTGTAAAATTCATAACTTCTTCCTCCGTGAAGCTTTTCTTGTAATTTCAAGCCTCATTGATTCCTTGATGAGTTATCCTTGTTTTAAAATTGTATTCATGGAAAGATACCTTCTGTTGCTGGTATCTCCATAATGGCCGGTTTGGATGGTTTGGTGAAACTCTGGTCGAGCTGCCGATTTGACGACCGCATCAAACGACCGTAGTGAATCCTTTTACAATAACCAGGGTGGGTCCTTTTTCAATAACCTTATTCAAACCCAGGGTATGTACATGGTTTTTTTTTCATGTAAGACTCTCTTAATGCATAGCAATAACATGTTGTAATGTTCCATCGAAAAACGTGATAATGTATTTACACCAGATTGATCACTTGTTGCAAAGTATAGAGCTATTAATTAGACCTCTGCGAATAAGTCAGTTCCATACAATACTTGATCCACTGAAGATTGTAACAACATTATGATGACATAAGACCATATAATCCAGTTGCCAAAGCAAAGCATATTATTCATTTCAAATGCATCAAGCAATATTTTCCCATACACCATATGAGAACTACTAGCAAACCATGAAATTAAAAAAAAAAAAAAACTAAAGCAACATATGCTCATAAAGCTTATTGAAAATTGAAAAAACAGACTCAGCAAACACCACCACCTTTTTACATTGTTGTATTCCATGGATTAATGTTACGGTTTTGGGTTCTCCTCTTTTGGGGCTGAGGGGTGCTTCTCATCCTCATGTTTCACCTCTTCCTCTGAATTGGTTGTGGTCTTCGAGAGAGTCTTCTTGCGAGGTATTAATAGCGCTTGAACCGTAGGCTTTTATGTGGTTCCTTCAGCCACGCTCATTGTTGACTTAAACAACTTCTTCTTTCCCTATGATTCTTCGTAACCTCTCCTTTCCTCTCATGATTCGTAAAGATCACGACATGGCTCCCCCTGCTCTTGTATCTGGATTCCTTGTTGAGACATTGTGGGAACCGAAATTCACACTGTCGATTTCCGTTTAAATAAGGAAAGTTAGGAAAATCCTAATTTTCCAAAGGTCTCGGATCTCTGCTAAACCACACGCCAAGCAATCAGAATACAAGAATGAAAATGATGAAAATATAAAAAATCGTAAAAAGAGAGCAACAAAAAGTCTTATTCCGAATTTGCGTATGAGCGTTTACAACAAGGTAGGAGCCTCGGCTACCAGAGTTGTCGGCGAGTTCCCTAGTTCTAATAACATAAGACTGTAGAACCTAATTGAGTCGCAGGTCGAAATAACAAAAACGGAAAGTTGCCTAATTGCTCTAAGTGTTAAGTTTGCTCTGTCTCGAATCCCTTTTGCCTCTCACCTAGGACTCCTTATATACTTACTCCTAGTTCGGTTTGCGCCTTTTCCCTTCAGCCCTTAAGCCGTCATAGCTCAAAAATGGAGATATTCTCATTTTTCCGATCTTCGTGATTATCTTCCGAAACTTCACATTTATCCGCGGAAACTTGACATTTATCTTGCCTTACGAACCAAGCATAAACCGTCATAAGGCTTATGGGTTTTCAGTTAAGAAATCGTAAGTGGGCTTCGAGTTGCGTTTTAGGTCTCCTTGAGCCGTCTTTGACTCGAAACGTTTATTACGGTTTCTTCGATAAAAACAAACTTCCCGCGGTTTTTATCATAAAGTTTGACTGATGACTTCGAGTGATGGGAAACAAAGAATGGTTTAGCCATGGCCTACGAGAGATAGCACTAAAGAGTATACGAGAATGCATGGATTCGTGTCGTATCGACGTTTTGGGAAAGTTTGGTCGCTACGTAGCGACCGAGCCGTGTATGTGCTTGTCGCTACGTAGCGACCGAGCTTGGCTGGAGCTCGGTCGCTACGTAGCGACCGAACCGTGTTCGTGCTCGGTCGCTACGTAGCGACCGAACTTGGCTTGAGCTCGGTCGCTACGTAGCGACCGAGCTTGGCTGGAGCTCGGTCACTACGTAGCGACCGAGCCATGTTCGTGCTCGGTCGCTACGTAGCGACGGAGCCGTGTGCGTGCTAGGTTGCTACGCAGCGACTGAGCTTCGCTTGTGCGGGTCCGATGGCCATACTTGAGCTTGTCCGTGGTCGATTTGGATATGTGTCTGTTGCCTTAGGACGATCGGTATTTAGTGGTTCGATTGGATTAGAACAAGATTTTACCGCAAGGCTCTTCGTAAAGATTTCTTTACGAAGATTACATTTCGTAAAAATGTTCATGCTGATTTTTATGGACTTTCAGACATTGATTTCGTCGTGACCGATTTTGACCCCAACAGTTAGCCCCCCAGCTTGTTAGAACCATGAGCTTCTAGCGTGAGGTTCTAGCGAGTGGCTTGGTAAGTTAGGTGAGTTAGACGGAATTAATGGTTGAAAAGGTCCGTGGTAAGTGGTCTTCTCTCTCTTCTAAAAGTGGAACGCGATAAGATTGGGGGTGCGCCTTATGACGGTTGCCTACGTACCCATGTTGAAGGGATCAAGCCTTTCATAGTTCATCTTGGAGTTAAGGTTCTTATGACTAGTTTTCCAGCGAGACCTTTACGGTCTAGTTTATATGTAGAGGTTATCAGGTGTGTTGCTGCCGATGCCATTTTATATGGGTATAGAGGGAAGACTACGAGTTGTCATCTCGTAATCTAACTTTGTGTGAACTGTTATATTCGTGATCTGTTTCGAGAGTTTTCTGCAGTGTGTAAACTTGCGGGATTTCTGAAGACGCTCGAAAATTGGCTAAGAGACAAATTTTGGGATCTCGTATCAGGGTGTTTGATACTATGCCTAGAGATGTTAGAGACCAGTGTGCTGGGTTTAGGGCAAGACCTAGGTCTAATTACGGCTTTAAGGGGTGCGATGACTACTTCGACTTACGTTTCCCATATCATTTTCGACCTGATTACATCCCGCTTTAAATTCCGCGATATGTTCTTGGCTTACGTGACTTATATGGTAGAAATCGAGCATCTCTTCGAGGACAATTTTTAAGTCTCCCGAAAGTGCTGACCAAAATTTCGGATTTTTATATAGCGCTATTACTCTTGTGTCGGGTGTATGAGAGCTATATCTACGAGATGGCTAAGTCTTTTTAGGACGTTAAGAGTTTGTTGTGATCAGCAACAAATTTATCGGTAGATATTACCGTTTTTGAGTCTTCGCGAAGAATACGTGTTAGAGAAGATGTTAGTACGTATGACTGTTTGGTTTTCCAAGAAGGTGCATTTATCGAGGAAGATAATTTTGTCGAAAAATGGTTCTTCAGGCGTCTGCGACGTCTCGCAATGCTGAAGATTGATTTAATCTTTCGTATGCCGCGTTTCGTGCTTGAAATGTTCACGGGGTTGAAGATGTTTCACGATATTGCAAGGGTTTAGTCTTAGCCCTGCGTTTGAGAAACATTCTGGTCTGTCTACGGATGTTCGCAGCCAAAATTGTTGTTCCTGTTTGGATGCTAATAATTTGATTTGCGATCGAGGAATTAGGACTGAGGGGTCGCGTAAATTTGTCCATGGGAAGAAGCGTTTTCCTTCATAGTGCTTTGTGAAGTGTTGGCCTTTCGAGATCTATTTCGTGCATTTTTGAGGATGTTTCTTATAGCTCTAGAAGCTTTGTTACGATTTTTTCCTTACATGCCGCGTATTATGGGTAAAACATAGCGGGCTTTAAGTGAATTGTGGAATGTGTCAAACTTGGTCGATTGTCGACAAGTTTTGGTTTTCCGTTAACCGTTTGGTTGTTAGGACTGAGTTTCGTTACGAAGAATTTATCATATGATTTCCGACCGTGGGTTATACGATAATTATTCTCTTAATAGTCTCACGACGTTTTTAGACAAATCGTAGATTGTCATTTAGCCGTTAAGTGATGGAGCGATGGTTTCTCAAATAGTTTGGCTTGGCGTGAAGGATGTGTTCACTCAGATAGCCAAGGATGTTGTAGGACGAGGATTAGACCATGGTACTTTGACATTTAAGGTCGTGTTAGTTTACGATCGTCCTTAAAGGGGACGGCAAATTCTGGTTTGGACCTTTACTGGAAGGCGTAATTGACCGAGTGCCAAAGAGCGCTTGTCGAGATTGATAGGCCAACTTTGCAAGAGTTATCCTTCTTAAGATGGCTGATAGTCATAGAAAACGGTTATATGCTTTAGGTTTCAATTATACGATGAATGTTTCGTATAATGTTACCTATAGTCTTATGAAAATTGATTCGTTTTTGTCTGAGGAAGACGTAGCGTAAGAGGTTTGATACAGAAACAGTGCGGAGTCAGTTGCGGGACGATTGCCTGCTCGGATGTGACCGAGGGGAACGAAAAGCAGAAGCCAGTGAGCCGCATGGCTAAAATACGAGATTTATTAAATCGTAATGCGAAGAGATCTCTCTTTAGATTGGTCATCCAAAGTCAGATTTTACAGCTTTGTGTTTGCTATACAAAATATACTTCTTCGTAAAACCAGTTATGTTTACTTTCAAAAGTTTCTTCGTAAGACTTGGTCTGATTGTACGAAGGATTTTCGTGTAAGTAATGGGGACCGGTTTTACGAAGATTGTAAATCGGTGATATGTATACACATGTCAAAGTAGCGTTGTTTCTGCGGGTTTTACGAGAAACGTTTTTGCTGTGATTTCGATCTTAGGTGAAAGTTGCTTGGAGTTACTCATGGAGTGTTACCGAAGCTTTTTTCACTACGACTAGTCGCATAACGTTTTTCATTGGTTTTTTTAGAGGATTCTCATGACACATTCGTTTCTGGAACGAATTGGTCAACCAGAGGTAGATCTAGCCAACGATCGGGAAGAAAGTGTTCCCTTTAATGTGCTCGATGCTACATTTATTCTCGAGTTTTCTTCGTCATAAATGTTCTCGATGCTTTTCCGTGACTCACTTGGTTTTGACGGAAACTGAAAGAAATGCTTTGATGCTTGAAGATTTCTCGTAGAAATTTTTATACTAAAATCGCTTTAATTAAAGCCGGAAAGGGCTTCAAGACTTTGGCTAATCCTCGAGTTTAAGTTTGATATTGGTACAGGTTTTCTACACGCATGATTGCGACAAGAAATGATGTGTAGTCTTTGAGATTATGTTCATGATCGTCTGGATATGTTGCTAGCGTTTAGACGAATTTTAGATTGTCGTTTGCCTATTTGAGACGATTTGCTTTGACAAAAGCGTTTTCTTGACGATTTGCAAAAGTTTTTGAAGTTTGAGAGTATACGAGTATCATATATGTACCTACTCCCCTTTTTTTTTACGAAAGAAAACGGTTGAACCGATACTTTGAAGAGTTGTGTACGTTTCTTCTTCCGAGGTTTGGAATGATCGATAATCCTGGACGATTTACAAACGACGCTGGGACTGTGATTTGGTTGTTTCCAGGTTGACGATTTGGAATATGTCGGTTTTAAGAAAATCGCTAGAAATGAATCGGTTTTAAGACGACGTTCATGTCTCTAGTTTTTTCGCTCTTTAGGAAGCGAGCTGGATATGCGTGGCGATCGTTTCTCGATTTTCAGAGAGCTTAGATCAGTTTGCAAGATCTGGCTGAACAGTCATGGAACAATATACTGGGACAGGAAAAATCGCCTAAGACTTAGTTCGCTAGACTATCTACCTAGGTTTTAAGTTCTCTAAAGTTCTACGCCAGTCTCAAAGGCGTTTCTATTTCTTAGTAATTTCCTACGAAAGTTCCAAGCCTGATTTCAAGTCGGAAATACCTTAGTTCTCTCGAAGATTCGGGTTAGCCTCTTCTCCGTTTTGCTTGCTCATTTGCCCTTACTCTTTTCGTGTCTGTCTGCCCATTTAGAATAGCAAGAATATAGATTCTTCCTGGACTTCTCTGCTTTCCTGGCCATGTTTAGGCTGCTGTCAATATTTTCGGTTTTCGTGATCCATGTTTCAATCTGAGTATCATTGGATTTACGAAAGTGAATGAGCATCTCGTCGAAAACTTTTTTAGAGTTTAGAAATAGCCACGGATGATCAAGAGGTGCCAAGGATCAGGAAGTGCCAAGGATGATCAGGACGATTTGCAAGGTGATGAGATTTTGGCGACAGATCGAGGCGCAAGAGTAAGGATGGTGAGACCATGGAGAGAGGCAGATGGGCGAATTTTGATTATCAGATTTCGCTCCATCTCTTTCCTTATCCGAGATTCTTTTTCTACGATTGTTGTTAGACTTTCGAAGGCTGTCAAATGTTGCCAACTTTAGTTTTACAAAAGTTTTTTCAAAAAATAATATCGAGTTTAATTTTACGAAAGTTATTCCGCACAATGTTATTGATTTTAATTTTACGAAAGTTGTTTCGTAAAAGGTTGTCGAGCTTAATTTTTGCAAAGGTTATTTCGCAAGATGTTGTCGAGCATAATTTTACGAGATTTGTTCCGTACAGAAGTTTTCAAGTTTTGGTTGTACGAGAACCGTGACGAGGTTAGTTATTGCAACCAAACTTAATCAAAAAAATTTCTCATATCCGAGGATTGATCCGTGGAAGTTTCAAGTAGTTTTTTTCCGAAGTAAGATTTAGGTGACAAACATCGACAACTCGCAGAATTTGTTACTATGGAAGTGATACTTGAATTCTTACGAAAGCTTAGGCTTCAGAAAACGTTTTAGCGGTGGGGATACGATCTCCCGTTTTGCTTTATTTAGTCTTCGTCAGCCGTTTTAGGTTTCGGGTGATTCTATAGAAATTAACTTCGTTTCTCTGAAAGTTATTTGGAAGAAGTACAGCAGTGGGGGTTTCATAACCGATTTTCTGCGCTTCCTTTTTATACGATAAATGTAAGGTTTTTCCGAAAGATATTCGGAAGAAGTAGGGCGGCGAGTTATGTACCAGATTTGCTGTGCTTCCTTTTTTCCGCGACCGACCTAGGGTTTTTCCAAATGATAGTCGGAAGAAGTACGGCGGCGAGTTATGTACCCGATTTGCTGTGCTTCCCTTTTCCGCGATTAACCTAGGGTTTTTCTGCGGTTTTGGGGAGAGGAAGTTTTACTTTTCCAAAAAGTTTTCGGAAAACGTGTTTTGGTAAAACCCTTACATATTGAGATTTCTTGAGTTCGGTAATGAGCCAAACTTACGGGGTTTGATAAGATTTATCGTTTCCTTTTATGTTTAGAAAGAAAAATCGCGAACTCGTTTCATTGCACTTCCTGTGGCGAAAAGTCGCGGCAAGGTTTTCGATTTTCTCAAGAACTGTGGCGTTTGCGTAAGCGTTGGCCATAGGGGCAGTGGCGGCTGGACTTGTCTTACCAGCGTTGTTGCGAACTGCGATTTTGTCTTTCATATTTCCAGACATTGTTTTGATCAAGCGTTTTGCGGCTATGAGTTAGAGTAATCTGTACCCCCCCCCCCCCTCCCTCCTTCTAGCGCCAAACTGTGGGAACCGAAATTCACACTGTCGATTTCCGTTTAAATAAGGAAAGTTAGGAAAATCCTAATTTCCCAGAGGTCCCGGATCTCTGCTAAACCACACGCCAAGTAATCAGAATACGAGAATGAAAACGATGAAAATAAAAGAAATTGTAAAAAGAAGTCTTATTCCGAATTTGCGTATGAGCGTTAACAATAAGTCAGGAGCCTCGGCTACAAGAGCTGTCGGCGATTTCCCTAGTTCTAATAACATAAGACTGCAGAACCTAGTTGAGCCGCAGCTCGAAATAACAAAGATGGAAAGTTGCCTAATTGCTCTAAGTGCTAAGTTTGCTCTGTTTCGAATCCCCTTTGCCTCTCACCTAGGACTCCTTATATACTTACTCCAAGGTCGGTTTGCGCATTTCCCATTCTGCCCTTAAGCCGTCATAGCTCAAAAATGGAGATATTCCCATTTTCCCGATCTTCGTGATTATCTTCCGAAACTTCACATTTATCCGCGGAAACTTGACATTTATCATGCCTTACGAACCAAGCATAAACCGTCATAAGGCTTATGGGTTTTCAGTTAAGCAATCGTAAGTGGGCTTCGAGTTGCATTTTAGGTCTCTTTGGGCCGTCTTTGACTCGAAATATTTACTACGGTTTCTTCGATAAAAACAAACTTCCCGCGGTTTTTATCATAAAGTTTGACTGATGACTTCGACTGATGGAAAACAAAGAATGGTTTAGCCATGGCCTACGGGAGATAGCATTAAAAAGTAGACGAGAATGCATGGATTTGTGTCGTATCGACGTTTTGGAAAAGTTCGGTCGCTACGTAGCGACTGAGCCGTGTACGTGCTTGGTCGCTACGTAGCGACCTAGCTTGGCTGGAGCTCGGTCGCTACTTAGCGACCGAGCCGTGCTCATGCTCGGTCGCTACTTAGCGACCGAGCCGTGCTCATGCTCGGTCGCTACGTAGCGACCTAGCTTGGCTGGAGCTCGGTCGCTACTTAGCGACCGAGCCGTGCTCATGCTCGGTCGCTACGTAACGACCGAGCTTGGCTGGAGCTTGGTCGCTACGTAACGACCGAGCCGTGTGCGTGCTCGGTCGCTGCGTAGCGACCGAGCTTGGCTTGAACTCGGTCGCTGCGTAGCGACCGAGCTTGGCTTGAACTCGGTCGCTGCGTAGCGACCGAGCTTGGCTTGAACTCGGTCGCTACGTAGCGACCGAGCTTGGCTGGAGCTTGGTCGCTACGTAGCGACCGAGCCGTGTGCGTGCTCGGTTGCTACGTAGCGACCGAGCTTGGCTTGTGCGTGCTCGGTTGCTACGTAGCGACCGAGCTTGGCTTGTGCGTGGTCTGATGGCCATACTTTAGCTTGTCTGTGGCCGATTTGGATACGTTTCCGTTGCCTTCGGACAATCGGTATTTAGTGGTTCGATTGAGATTAGAACAAGATTTTACCGCAAGGCTTCTTTACGAAGATTACTTTTCGTAAAAATGTTCATACTGATTTTTACGGACTTTCAGACATTGATTCCTTCGTGACTGATTTTGATACCAACACTCATCAGTGTACAGATCTTGAGACTTACTCACAACCTTACATTCCTTAGAGAAATATGTTTCCTTCTCATCCATTTTAACTCCCTGGGGCCCCTCATCGACCAAATCATACCCAGTATTCTCACCTAACCGATCTATGGTTTCATCTAAGTTCATTCCATCATCCTTTAGAACATTCAGAACTTGTTCTAGGATCTCATTCACTAAATTTAAGCCATCCTCAACCACTACCAATTCCATACATACCTTGGCTTCTGGTTGTCCCTCAAGGACATTAGTGGCCATCACTGTTGATGTAGTTGGCTCTTTTCGGTCATTAGAGGTCTCATGTCTATTGTGGGTAGACTCGCGGACTCTAAACACATCCCTTTGGCTCCTCTCACCACGACTCTTTCAATGAATGGTATCATTGACGTGAGTCTCTTGGGGTCACGTGTCGTGAGCTTGTATGATAGGATACTCCATCTTCTCCACCAAACTTGTTTCGCCTATCAGTTGAAACCCTTGAGTCTTTGTCTGCTACTCGGCTCCATTTTGATTTCCTTTTCTCGTACATATTTTCTTCCCTCTTTCCATGGTAAGATATCTTCCCATTATCCTTATCTTTGACCTCCATGGCTCCATTTATTACAACACCTTTGCAGCTAGAGCTACGAACATCATGTTTCCCTAAAGTAATATCTCTGTAAACCTTCTCCTCCTCTTGATCCTCCTTCTTGGTAGGGCATTTATGATGATCATGGCACAAACTGTAACATATCCTACAATACCCAAAAAATCTTTCGTACCTTACATTTACCGGAGCCTATTTCCCACCATGAAACTCCATCAGAGTTTCAAAACAAAGTTTTTTGAAGCCATCTACTCAATTTGGAATTTCCCATTATCTAAATCCACATCCTTGACCACTCCAAGAGCCTGATCAATACTTTTGAGAATCGGAATTGTCTAGTAATAGAGAGGCACGCCCAATGGCTTTACCCAAAAGGTTATTTTTGATGGGTAGTTTGGTTCTACAATTGGCTTCCATCAGACCAATGAGATCATCCAATAATCGAAATGGTAAAGTTGCACCTTAACTACCTCTTCAATATCTTCTTCCTTGTCGAAATCAAACTGGAACCGCCCTAAACCCAAGTCAGGTCCAATGAAATTATTCTCCAATTTCTAGATCTTTGAGAGAATCACCAGAAGCGCCTTGATATCCGAAAGACTAGGATTCATACACATGTCAATCAATGTTTTGGCATAATAGCCTTCAATCAACGCTGATTTATCAAATTTAGGGACCGAAATCTTCAGTGTCTTGATGGTATCCTCCATTCTCTTACTACCTCATGATCCGTCCACAAGTTGTCATTGGGTTATCTTGACAAAAGTAATGAGAACTAGTAAGACACGGAGGAGACTCGGAGAATTTAGAACTGCTATTGTGAGTGTGATAAAACTCATTGTGGTCTCGACTCCCTTTTTACACTCAATGCTTCTTCGCATTCCTTTTGTTTGTAGTATCCATTGAATACCAAGAATTTGTATCGCATATTGTAACCTTCTCAATATCCGGTGATTAATGGCCAAGAATATTGCTGATTTTGAAAATATTTACTAGCCATCCTCCTCTCAATCTCTGATCTGCAATCTTGATTTTGTATTAGTGCTTTTCTTAACTTGGTATAGATTATCTTTGTCGAATCTCTATCAAACCCTTTATGTCTCTATTTGACTCCTTCGCAAAGATCGGATTTCTGAATCGATAAATTTGTATCTCCCTTTGAATACAAGTTTCCAAAATAACTTCATTCTGTAATCCGACTCTAGAGAATATCCATATTTTTCCAAACGACAAAATCGTAGACTCTCCTTCTGGAATATCCATTTGCTTGAGATCTTCATAATGAGGAGAATCCCCACCAGAATTAATTGATTTAACCCTTCAAATCCTATCGGTGATAACTTAGCCTATCGTATAACTAACCAAGCAAATTGTCCTCACTTTGGAGAAAGGGAGACAATCCTATATCTGTTCTACCAATGTTCTTTCGCAAAGCAGGTGTGGGAGTTGTTACCTCTATCTAGCGTGGGAATTGTCTCTAATCCAAGCACTTTCTCTGAGGCATGGAGCCGGGGGTTGCAGATCATACCGCTTCCTCCTACCGTAACCAGAAGATCTTCCAGGACCGCCATTTCTCTGCGCAAGAAACAACACTAAAAGCGTTATGTGATGCTAGAGAATGGCAAGAGGCTCAAATTCAGTTGCAACCTAACATTAGGGCTCGCCCGATGGAGGATAAAAATCCCAATTTGGCTTTCACTTGCAGATCAGATGCAGCATGGAAATCTGATTCCAGGGTCGCAGGTGGCGCATGGAGCTTTTACAACAATCAGGGAGGTTTGATGACCTCTTATTCTCAAACTTTTTCGAGTGTGATTTCGCCCCTTGTGGAAGAGGGACTAGCACTTCGACAAGCGATGGAGCATGCTGTGTCGCTCGGCTTCGGCTCAATGATCTTCGAGACTGATTCAAAGCAATTGGTGGCAGCAATTACTGAAAATCAAGGCGTCTCTGACCTTCACGGCATTTTGCTTGATATAACTCTTTTGTCTGGTTTGTTTACATCTTCTCTGTTTAGGTTCTGCCATCGTGACACTCTGTTTCTAGAGGATGGCTTAGCTAAACAGGCCCTAAGAGCCCATGTAACATAACCCATTTAAGTTAAGCTAATGAAATATTTTGTCAACAAAAAAAAACTCTTCGAATCCCCAAAATCGATTCCTGAATTCTCATCAAACTCCTAAGTTTTTTTTTTATGGAACACCTTAGTTTCTAATCGCCATCGTGGTGGTTTTTTTTTTTTTTTTTTTTTTACGACGAAAGGTCATTCTATTACTCAAACTTGAAGTGGTCTGGGTAACCAAACCGTAATAGAACAACCAATAAAAAATAACTCCCTATGGAAGGATCTTGCAGTCTTAGTTAAAATCTGAAATCTGATTTTGCGCCCGTGGAACATGCATGATGTTGAAGTCCGGGAAGCATATCTGTAACGTCTCTATCCTCTCCAATTCTGTCGCAAAGCTTGGCCACGCCTGTGGGTCCTTTATCATTGCAATTAGCTTCTTGCAGTCTGTCCCGAAGCTCTCACATGTTGACTGTTGAAGCATATTCTCCATTGCCCACCGCAGTGCTTCTACTTCCGAATGCAAGGCTGATTCAAGTCGAGTGAAATTCTTTGTTTCCATAAGTTTAATGTTCTCAGCACTGTCCATCCATACCCAGCCGCATCCACTAAAGTGAGCAGAAGATGTCCAAGACCCATCTAACATGCAAATATTACCCAAGCTTATGACTTAGGATACCTCAGGAATATTATCTTGTACCACTGGTTGTACCACTGATTGTACCACGTCGTTAGCATCAAACTAGGCCTAACATTCCCTCTCTGCATGTCGAACTAGCTCCAAGGGATCTCTATCTATACCTCTGAAGAGTTTGTCATTCCTAGCCTTCCAAATATACCATAATATCCAGGGATAAGGATCCTTGTCTTGTTCCGGCTCGATGATGCTATTCTTCCTCCAAAACAGATAATTCATGTTTGTGTAGACGCTTGATACCGGAAATATATATGGGCTTGTTGGAGTCAATGATAATGACCAGACTTGTAGAGCTGGCGGATATTAAAAAAATGCATGGGTCACAGTTTCCTCTAATTCTCCGCATCTTGGACAGTAGTTGTCACACCTCATATTACGTCTTGTTAAGTTCCTCGTTACTGCCACATGACCAGTTAACAGTTGCCATATAAGATGACATATCTTCTTCGGCGCCTGTACCTTCCAAGCAAGGGCTTGGAGCTTTGTGATGCTTGGCTGTACAACTTCCTTCTCTACCGCTGGTTTTAATACATTATGTGCCACCCAATATCCAGATTTAACCGTGTATTGGTCATTCCTTGTGTAGTTCCAGCAGAAAGAATCCCGACGATGAGTTGAGCTTATGGCTAAACTCCTTATGAGAGGTATGTCCTCAAGAGTGACATAATTCTCCAATAAACCAACATCCCACTCCTTCGATACATGATCAATGAGATCGCTGACTCTCATATTAGGATGCATAGCTGCCGCTATGGGGATAGCTGGTCTCGCAGGGGTCGTTGGAATCCACGGGTCCTCCCACACCTTGACTTCATACCCTTAATGTATCTTTTGTCTGATCTCTAGTAATAGCAACTTCCTTGCGGCAGTAATACTTGTCCACACATAGGATGGGCTGGTAGCATTATTCACTCTTAGTGGAGAACTCAATCTATAGTATCTTCCCTTCAAGACCCGTGCAACCAGAGAATCAGGGAATTGAAGTAGTCTCCATAGTTGTTTCGCCAATAGAGCCAGATTGAACTCATTGATCATACGAAAACCGATCTCACCCTCCTCTCTTGGTAAACAGACTTTTTCCCACTTCACCCAGTGTATATACCTCTTTTTGGTGGATTTGAACTCCACCAGAATTGTGCAATGGCACTGGCAAGATTTTCACAAATCTCCAATGGGAGCAGAAAAGTAGACATAACGTATGTCGGTAGAGCGAGCTGAATAGATTTAATCAACACTTCCTTCCCACCTTTTGAAAACCATCTTCCTGTCCATCCATTCACTCTGTGCATCAATTTATCTTTCAGAAATGCAAAGAGTTTGCACTTGGACCCCCTTATGTCTTCTGGGATACCAAGGTAAGTTCCCATTCCTCCTTCGTTCTGTATTCCAAGCACATCTTTAAGCTCTTGTCTAGTAATCGCATTAATCCGCTTACCAAAGAGTAAGGATGATTTATCAAAATTAATACATTGTCCAGACGCTTTGCCATATTTCCTGATTACTTCTTCACATTCATGGGGTTCCGCCTTACAGAAGAAAAGGCTATCATCAGCAAAGAGAAGGTGGGATACCGACGGACACGCGCGTGTGACGCGCATCCCTGTTATCTTCCCTTGGTTCTCTGCATGATTGAGAATGCTGACGAGCGCTTCCGTGCATAGAATAAAAATGAAAGGAGACAAAGGATCTCCTTGACGTAAACCTCTACCTGGAACAATATTTCCTCTTGGCTCTCCATTCATAAGGACCTTATATTTGACCGACGTTATACAACGCATTATCCAGGCGATCCATATCTCTGAGAACCCCATTTTGCGCATTACAGCTTCAATAAAGGACCATTTCATCCTGTCATATGCCTTGCTCATATATGTCTTGATAGCCATCCTTTTACTACGTCTACTTGGTTTATTTCTAAGAGCGTGGAAAATCTCCTGAGCAATCATAATATTATCTGAGATCTGTCTCCCAGCAACAAAAGCTGACTGAGTCTCTTATACCAATCCTGGTAGCACTTTCTTTAATCTCTGGCATAAGACCTTAGAGATTATCTTGTAACTGACGTTACATAAGCTGATGGGCCTAAACTGAGCCATCTTATTGGGCCTTGTTGTCTTCGGGATAAGACATATATTTGTATCATTCAATCCATTCGCCATCGTCCCCTCGAAAAGGAATTTATTAACCATAAGAGTTAAATCCTCATTTACTATATCCCAGAATTTCTGATAGAAAAGCGCAGTTATCCAATCTGGCCCTGGGGTCATTTCCGGATGCATATCAAAGAGCGCTAATTTGACTTCCCATTCAGAGACCGGAGCTGTAAGGTTGTTGTTCATAGCTCCAGTGATCGTCGTAGGGAACCTGAGAAAGTGCGTCTTCAATATCCTCAGGATTCGATGATTCAAAGATCTGTCTAAAGTAGCTAATAGCAATGACTACTAATCCTTCTTCATCCTCAACTATGGCTCCATTCGCGTCTAGGAGCTGTGTGATCTTATTCCTTGCTCTTCTTTGCTTCGTTAAGGCATGGAAAAATTTTGTATTTCTGTCCCCTTCCCTCAGCCAAAACACTCGACTCTTCTGTTTCCAGAATAATTCTTCTGCTTTAAGAGCATCAGAGATTTCCTTCAACTTTGCTGCAATTTCCTCAGTTGTAGCGTTATCATCAGCGTACATACACTCCACTTTTTCCTTAAGCTCCTCCACTAATTTAGCCGAGTTTACATTATGTTGTCTCCTCCATTCACTCAAGGCTTTTCTGCAACTGGAAATATGTTCCATAATAGTCGCATTAGGAGGAAGATCAGGAGATTTCCATCCCTCAAGAATAACTTGCCTTAGCTCCTCATTATCCAGCCATCTTTTGTCAAACTCAAACTTTTTTTGATCTCTTTATGGGCTTTATGAGTATGTCTGCAAGAATCGGACGATGATCCGATCCCCATAACCTCATATACTTCACAGTCGAGTGAGGAAACTTTTCATGCCAATCTGCATTTCCTACTGCTCTATCTAAGCGACATCGAACATTTGCTCCTCCTGCTCTCTTCCCTACCCAGGAGAGCTTATCCCCCGTAAAAGGGAACTCTAGCATCCCATAGTCATTAAGCATCTGCTTAAAGGGGTGGAATGAACTACCATGACGTTGTCGTCCTCCTTCTTTCTCATTATGACCTGTGATTTCATTAAAATCACCTATCATGAACCAAGGTCCATTTCGTGTTGTTGAGAAACGCGTAAGACGTTCCGAAACTTGATCACGTCTTTCTAGTAAAGGGTCCCTATAAACAAACGTCATATAGACTTTTATTCCATCAATGACTGCCTTGATGTCAATCATACGGTTATTCGAAAATAAAACATTAACTCGAAATTCATCCATAAAAAATAAAGCTAAACCTCCGCTGAGTCCAAGTGGCTCAACAGTAAACAAATGATCAAATCCTAAGTCGGCCTGAATGTTTTGCAACAGCAGCCTTCTGTTCTTCGTCTCAGAAAGAAACACAAGTCCTGGACGATGCTTCTGACACATCTCCGTAAGGCGTCGAACTGTGAGGTCGTTCCCAATACCCCGACAGTTCCAACTGAGTGTCCTCATATCTGATCGTGGGATGAGTTTTTGGAACCCATCAAACCATCACTTGTTGACGAACCAACTCTAAGATTTTTTGAACTTTGGTGGTGGCGCCTAGATTTTCCTGCATTAACATGAGACGATATCGAACGCTTCCGCGGAGATCCCTGACGAAGAATCTCAAATTTTCTGCTTGGAATGCCCGAAGAGACAATCGTTTTTGCGCTTTGTCTCTTACTCCTGGTCGCTTTATCAGCCGATCTTCCTGCTTCCTTGAGCGAATCTTGACGCGAACCCGACCCCATCTCCGTGAGCTCCAGGTCTAAGAGGTCATCGTTTCCCACGTCGTAGTCCATCATCTCCCCATCGTGCTGATCAGCAATCTCCATATCACTCAAGGCACCAATGATCTGACCATTCCCAACCCGTCTTGTAGCTCCTGATCACTTAAAGCAGTAAATGATAGAGATCGAGTGGCCGTTTGGTTACATTTTCTTCCATAGGAAGGTCAGTCCGAGATGGGGTAATAATGGTACTGGCCAGTCTCCTGGTTACCGTAATCTCTGGTGACCGCATTACCGCCATCATGGTCGCTTTAACACTCCTGATTCAAAGATCCTATATAATTGTTTTTTATAGTATATGAAAATATACATAGCGTAAAGAAAGTGTCTTATTTGAAGCTCAATTCACGAGGACGTCGCAAGTTACATCATCTATTACTATATACTACAGTTTATATCATGAAACCTACATCATCACAAATAATTATGGACGTTGACGAAAACAAAACTCATGGCCTTTGTACGTTACTCCAGTACTTCATTTATAGTGCTTATCAAGAAAGTTCTTGGCGTAACTCTAGACCATTAATTTAAAATTCGTTTACTTTTTTAAGGGAATTCCTAGTCTATAACACGGTTATGATGTTATAATCATACTATTGATTAGAATTTAAACACCAGAATTATATTTTTCTCCAATACAACACCAAATCTCACACAAAAACTATTTTAATTATTGTATTATATCATGAGTTTTGTTATTATTTAATATTACGTTACAAAAATAATAACTATTTAATATTTAACTGTATAATAATTATTATTGAGACACTATGTTACGTAAAACAAATTACATTGATTGTTTTAAAAATTTTATTATCAGTACAAAATAATATTCAAATAATACATTTAAATAAACTATTTAAATATATATAATGTTAATATAAATATTTAATGTAATAATTTATATTTTCTTATTAGTGGATTTGCCAAAAGCGACTCAAACCTTGATTTTGAATACAAAAGTGTACCCCAAATTCAATGAAATGCAAAAGTAACCCAAAAACTTAGTGAAATTACAACAGCCTCCTTATGAACATACAAAAAACATGTATTCAGTTTTACCATTATAATCTTCCGTTAGAGAAGTTCTGTACGATGATTTCTTTGTAAGTTTTCTCGTTCAGTAAATCTTAAAAATAATTTTATAAAAAATATTTTGATGGGTAAAATATTGAAATCATGTAATAATAAACATTTCTCAATGATGTAAATTTAGTTAATCTGAAATTGAATTATTTTCAACGTACATGAGTAAATGTATATTGGCTCATGAGTCATTGGTTTAGGGTTTAGTAACATATGTTATAGTATTGTATGTATCTTTAGGGTTAGATTCTGAAATCTTACCTTCATTTTTTGTTTTTTTCAAATTGACTCATATATGTTTAGTAACTATCTAATAACTTGATTTAAACATTTTCTAAGTTTCATTTAAGTTTAAGAAAATGTTTTTTGCATAGTTAATTGACTTTCCTCTAAGACTCACAGAAGCCTTAAAAAAAGTCTTCCGACACATCCCGCCTAAATTTTAGTAGAATTTATGGTTCCCGCCTAAATTTTAGAAAAAATTAGGTTTCCCGCCTAAATCAAAAGTCTTCCATAAGTCATCCAAGAGTCTTCCAGAGGAAGTCTTCTCATGGATTAGATCTTAAAAATAATTAATAAATTTTATAAAATATATTTTCAAAGGGAA